>NC_040028.1:7208187-7478026 GCF_000972845.2 Larimichthys crocea
TGTCAATTTTTTTTTTTTTATCCAGTCAATGCAATGCGCTTCCGTAGTATAACGTCATATCCATGCCCTGCATCAAAATAATCTTTAATAGCAGCGCATACGTTGTCACTAACAGTGTTTATATTTTGAAAACATGTAAACCATGTCCTTCCGGTTCAAAGGATGGACCCACCAGTCCAATCAGCGACGATTCCTGTCACCCAAGGGTACCTACCTTTTCCATTTTGAATTTGCTGTTGTGTTATTTGATTTGCTATTGTGTTTTTGAATTTGTTAGTGTTATTTGATTTGCTATTGTGTTTTTTGATTTGTTATTGTGTATTCTGATTAGCTATTGTGTTTTTTGATTTGCTATTGTGTTTTTGAATTTGCTGTTGTGTTTTGCACTTCAGGGCCATCGTAGAATATTGATATTCACACGCACGTCATGCCAACACAGGTTCGGACACAGCTATACACGTCACCACATCCTCGCACAGCTGGGCAAAAAGTCTCTTGTTTGATGGGCGAGCTTTAATAAAGTTAACAACATTAACAACAGTTGACAGGGTGTTACTAAGGTCTTCTGAAAGTTTTTTACCTTCCAGTGCTTGCCGATGTAGCATGCAGTGGGAAATCACGCACCCTGGGTCTTTTTCCTTAAAGTGGCTGTTAAACCCCTTGTTTTTGCCCATCATTGCCGCGGCCCCGTCAGTGCAACATGCAGTCAGGTTTTCATAGGGCTGATTGTTGGATGAGAGATATGAGTCCACAGCCATAAATATACAGTATCCTGGCCAGTTGTTGTTGTTGCTAGATTTGTAGACGTAAAAATGTCTTGTTTCAAGTCCTCGTCATCAATATACTGCACATAAACAATGAGGACGGACTCGTATGACACTGTTGTCATTTCGTCCAGCTGAATGGCAAAGTTAGTGCAGCTGGTTTTGGCAATCCGCAGCCATTTTATCAACTCTGTCTTTCACAGTGTTGTCTGAGAGTGGGACAGTTTTCACTTTATCAACACACACACAGCCTCTCCACAATTTTCAGGCAGGCAGGTTTGATTAGCTGCTCTCCAATATTGTGCGGCTTTTTATCCTTGGCAATTAACAACAAACAGTCAAATGACGCCTCCGTGGCTCTTTATAAATCACTACCAGCTCTTTTAAAAGCTTTTCTAATGTCTGTGGATCTTCTTGATACTGCCAATTGCTTCTTCCTCTCAAACTATTCTCGACTTTCACCAAAGGTGGTGTTTGGGCTCCTGGTGTTGTTTCAGTTTGTTTGTCTTCATGCTATCATTAGCTAGCTTCTCACCACAAATGAAGCATGCTGGCCGAAAACTGTCCTGTCCTTCGATAAAACCAAAATCAAGGTAACTCTCAAGATAGTGCCTTGTTTTCTTCTTTGATACAGTGATATATTGACCACCAAAACAATTGGGGGTGAATTACCCAGGTCTAGCCTAGCCCAACTGACCACGGGAGACAGAAGGTTGCTTACGCGAGTTCAGAGGTCAGAGGTCAGGTGTGTTGGCAATAGCTTAATGAAGTGCAGTATCACATAGCATGAATGTCTGCTAACTATAAAATGACTTGATGTGTCCTGATTCATGATTTTGACACCTGCCAGACAATAATTTATCTTCCATGGCTTTCCAGAAACAATGTTGCATCTAATTATCAATTTCCAAATCACATTACTGTAAGAATTAAGCTACTATTCTGCAAATTGTTGTAATGAAAATCCAAATATCTGTGCTGGTTGGTCAACACTTGCCAAATCCTTTCAAACTATTGTACTGTAGCTCACAGCTGTTTATCTTTTTTTTTGTGAGTTCCTTGAATATTTTGGTAGTCTCTTATGCATGCATTAATTTATTCAATTGAGAGAGCTTCAGGAGTTGAATTATTGATGCTGTGTTCTTTGGACCCAAGAACTAGACCTGATGGCATCAGCTTAGAGGGGTGGTGCTGAGTAAACGGCATACTTTTGTACAGTAACTCACTGTTCTTAAATTGTGTCTCAGTGGTATTATACAAACTGTCACTTTCCGTTTCCGAATTATGAGTATATATTTAAAAGATGGGGTAAAGGTTTTAAGATTCCTTTTTCATCAGTGCTGGTATTAAATCAGCCTTCGGTAGTGATTGATGTTTGCCAAACGCTACACTGTGCGGTATCGCCTCAGCCTCCCTTTGTGTGTCCTAAGCTGCTTCAATACGCAGTCACAAACAGCCAGGGTGTAAGCAGTAATTAAAGTTCATGCTCGGCTTCATTCAATCATAATCAAGCTGTGCAGCAAAACATATTCTCTCCCATACTGTTGTCTGAGCTTCCTCAGGCATTACTTCTCTGTAGGCACTCTACTGTGCAGCTCTGGCAGCTCACTTAGCTTCAGTGGAGCTACTGTGGGTTTTGGAACACCTGAAGCTCAGTGGTGGCCGCCTTAGAGATTGATGCTAATTTGGATTTTGTTTGTCAGTAGTTTAGTAGTTGTCACACAGTGTCTCATATTGGGCTCTCTGTTCACTTGAAGCCGTCATTATTTATGGATGCCAGTGTTCCATTTTTATGCCAGGCTTACTGTTTACTTGAAACCTTCATTATTTATGGATGTTCATGCTTCATTTTTAATGAATGTTAAATTCCAACCAGTCATGTGCTGTCAGTGAGACCTAACACATTTGTGGGAAATATAGAAGACACTTGTCTGATAAAGATACAATATGTCTCCTCGACAGCGCCTAAGGTATTCCAGGCAGCAGCAGCAGATGCCAGCAAATCAATTCAAAAGTAGACTTGCATTTCATACTGAAGTCAATAAAGCTTTGGGCATCCAGGAAGGATATTTGAAAAGTACTGTATATACAGTATCTCAAAAATGGAAACAAGACTGGTATCTGATCAGAATACAAATGTCGATCTTGACAATGTCATCAGTCCACAAAATGCAGTACAATCCAGATTCCTACACCACTGGTAGAGAATATTGATGCTATAATATAGAGCAATTTAGTTCATGAAGTCTCCTTGACTGCAGTGATAGATGTTGGATCAGCCATTGACTGACTATAAAGGTGGTAATTTTTTTCTGCTTTCACCAGCTTGCATTGTCAGTTTAATGCAAGATACAGTATAATATATAGTCTGATATGAAGTACATGCTCATATATTGACTTGATTGGCTGTAATGGATCATATCAGCAGCATAACACCTCAGCACACAGGGAATTGTATCTTTATAGGGAATGATGGGATAACTATTATTATTATTTTATTATATTATATTATTGTTATTTGTTTTAAGGGCCAAGCATTTTTTTGTGTGTTTTTTTTTTACATAGTCAAGAAAGTATTGTTGAAGAGTGTTGTGGAGAAATTGGTGAAGTCAAAGGTCAATGGTGAGGTCAGAAAGGAAGAAAGAGTTCAGGAGCCTCTGATGTCTTATGCTGTATTATTTATTGACGCTTGGCCAAGGCAAATTAGAGACACTCTCAAAGTTTATCAGAAGTGCTTGAGTCATTCTCACATTCTGCCCAACTCATCCTGGTGGATAGACTTTAAACCCCAAGATAACACCACAAATACTATACGCCCAGAATTAGTCAAAGAGAATGTTTTTACCCATCACGGCCAGCTATCTATTATGTCTAGGAAGGCAGCAATAGGTCTCTTCGACCCTGGCCACCACAGTGTTGAGATAGATTGGCACCTACTGTTCTCAAGCAAAGCCAAACAACTACTACCACTGAGGACCTCAAGGTCAACACGTGACCTCATGTAACCTAAGGATAGAAAATTCTATAACAAAGAGAAGATGTAAAAACAGAATTTGCTGTGAATAAAACATGGCCCCATTTAGTACGAAGGTCTATTCAAAAAAAGAATTTCAGATTATTCTCATTTTTCATGTTCTATCCAGGGCCACCTATAATAGTGACTGTGAGAAGTATTTCTGAAGAATTAGCACTAGGACTACAATTCAGAGTTCATAATACTTATTCAGTTTGTCTATATTTATATGATCCCCACATATGAGGTATTTTAGCGATGCTATTGGCTCCTGAAATTATTTTTGGTCAAACTGAAAGACTGAATGAAATTTTGTACAGATCCCACAGGATGAATCTTGATGGCTTTGGCAATAGCCTGACTCTTTATGTAGCGCCAACAGCAGGTCACAGTTTTCACTAAGTCTGTGTATGCTAAGTGAATGTTTAGATATATCATTGTGGTACAGACATCTGCAGTTCCCTGGTTACAGTTGTGCTGCACAATTTCAGATGTCTCTTTAAATTAGACTACCTTGATTCAATCTCAAGAATCTGAACAACATAATTAATTTTCTACATTTTTATCTCATTTTCAAATTATATAACTTCCCTGATAAAATCTAAATAACGTTTTTCTCCACAGATTTTCTCCCCTTTAAAAAAAAATCTATTTTCTGATCATTTACTGGTGTGTAGTATGGCAGTTCAAGTATTTGTTTAACTTGGACTGGAACTGTTTTTGATGTGTACCTGTAAACAAACCTTTTCAGCCTTCCCCACCTGTGAGCCCCTCATCCAGTTCAGCTGTTCCAATGGACGATGTGTTAGTATGCAGTGGCATTGTGATTCAGGTGAGGACAAGAATCAGCCATGATATTCGTGTGCGTTTGCGTTTGCAAGGTCATTCCTTTTGTAACTGTTGCATGTTGTTGTGCATGAGTGTAGATGATGACTGCGGAGATGGCAGTGATGAAGTGGGTTGCATCCGGTCCTGCTCCAACACCCAATTTCAGTGCACCAGTGGCCGCTGTATCCCAGACCACTGGGCTTGTGATGGTGACAATGATTGTGGAGACTACAGTGATGAGAACACGACCTGCAGAGGTGGATCAGCACGTAAGCACGCCTGCATTACCGTTTAAAATGCTGTGAAGTGTTAAGTCAGATAAGAAGTACTAACACATCCCCTCCAGCATAAGATGACTCTTGTTATTGTTCATGTATTACATCAAAATATTACTCATGCGAAGACAATGTATTTATAATTATATATTAAGTCATGACAGAATCTCCTTTAATTTCTTGAAAGATCTGCTTGCAGCAGAGTTGCCTGGTAGCACCCTGTCTGGTAGAGTGTGGCTGTCCTTATATCTGTTTCCGTGTGCTAATAATTTTATTTGCAATTCAAATCATTGTTTAAATTTAGGCATTGTAATTACAAGTTCAACAATTAATCAGCTTGAGTCCAATAACTTTGTTTTCACACTCACGTGTGACTAATCTTATCCAGGCTCTGTTCGGGGGAATTTTGCCATCAGGAGTTGAATCATTTAATCTAATTACCACAGAAACCTCACGCTTCTAGAAACTCACAGCTCACTTGCTTGTCACTAGAATGTGTAGACTATTCATCAAACTGTTTCCTGATGGGAACTGCAGGCTTCTCCACTCCCCCGTGTCTGCTTCTGCTTTTACCCCAGGGGATTTAATCTGTCTTAGCTTTGCCTCGGCTGTTGAAGAAATGGTTTGTGGGTTTGACTTTTAAGATTTAGGCAAATGGTTAATCGGATTCAGACCATTATCTATAGTGACTGCACTATGGCATGACATGAATGAATGCATATTGCTGTTTATTATGCTCTGCTGAAAATGTAGTAAAATCCCATGATAAAATCAAGAACCTGTTTGGTTTATGTCATGTTGTCAGGGTGTTGTTTGGATTAGAACTTATTTATATGAATAAAATATCCTATTTCAATCTCAATAAATTGTGAGTTTGAGTTGTTGAAGAGGTGATGTATTTCACACTACCATTTAGTTCATGCATTCATTAAAATCAGAGGATATATCCATTGACCCCAAGACCTGTAATGCAACACATACAACATAATGATGTAGTGGTACCAGTTTCTTTTTGAGCCCCCGCTGAAGACAGATATAGTAACCAGAGTCATTAAGCAAGACTGAAACATCTGAGAGACATAAACCTTAAATGCTGGAAGTGAAATAACTTCCCTCTTTGGAAATAACTGACCTGTTATTGCCGCCAAGTGCCTTGCTTGCAAAGATAAATATTTGTAAACAGTAAAAGATGTCTTGTAAAATAATAGCTCAATACTGTGCCTATGACTGTGTGCTACAGATCTGTGAAACAGTAATTGGATGAATGACTTTTGTTTCAGTGCTGCCATCTGTGATTGAGTGCAGTGGAGAGGAATTCCACTGTGTCACAGATGGGACCTGTATCCCAGAACGCTGGAGTTGTGATGGGGACAAGGACTGTGAGGATGGGAGCGACGAAAAAGACTGTGAGGGCACCAAAAGAATGTGCGACCCCAAGGCCAAATTTACCTGCAAAGATACAGGTACAGTAGTCATTACAGTACACTCCAGCAGTGGAACAACACACTGAGGTCAGATGTGAAAAATACATTGACAGCAGCTATTCTAACAATGTTGCACATCCTTTTTACTTTTGAATTGTCATTGCATTTTGGTTAACACGTCCTGAATAAACAATTGATGCATGTAGATGTTTTGTGGCTCTAAAATGTAGAAGTTTTAGATACACTTTAATACTCAACTGACACTATTAGTTTTGGTTGGCTGTGGTATGAAATCAGATCCTCAGGCATTAAACCAAAATCAACTTGAATTTGAATTCAGTAAGTAAATCTTCAACATAATTTGCTCTAGACAGATGTTCAGCCTGGCTGAACAAATTTTAGTATGAAATACAGTAGCACAGCAACAGTAAGAACATTGAATCAAGTTGACTATTCATATGGCATGCCATTCAGGAAATTAAACCTTTGAATATATTGAATGAAACTTTGAATATATGGAGTGAACCTTGAATATATTGAATGAAACCTTGAAAATATTGAATGAAACTTTGAATATATGGAGTGAACCTTGAATATATTGAATGAAGTCTGAATATATTGAATGAAACCTTGAATATATTGAATGAAACCTTGAATATATGGAATGAAACTTTGAATATATTGAATGAAACTTGACTGACGTCAGACTTCACCGCGTCTTGTGTAACATGTGGATGCTATAGCTAAAAAGTGACAACGAGTCAGTCCGCTTACAATCTCTTGCAGCAATATTAAACTATGAGGACATCATTAACACTGCGTGTACGGGCCAAAATCCCCCTGATGCCCCTGATCAATACCGTTTTCCTGACAAGGAAGTTCGCTCCCTTTTTTTTTCCTGACAAGGAAGTTCGCTCCCTTTTTAATCGTGGCAGACATAGGGGGGGTTCGCCCAGGGCGCCAATGTGGCCAGGACCGGCGCTGCAGCTCAGCATGCCTTCAACCTCACAGGAGTGCCCCACAACACCCAGTGTACAATTTCCACCCGTACACAAGAAGGTCCCAGGACACTGTATGGTTAGCTTGATATAGTTTTCAGGTGATTTAATGAAGGTGAACACACAGTGAACGGCCGTGCATAATGGCACTGCGCTCTGACGCGGCACTTCTCCGGGACTAGAGAAGCTGCTGCGGCTACAGGGATTTCATGAACTGAAAGAGAAGCTCTTCATAAATTGTTTAGATACAATAAGAATCACCCACATTCATAGACCAATGCAGGGTGAATATTTAGTTCAGTATTAAACATATTTTATGATCCGCGACACATTGTCAGCGTTGGGCACGTTACTCACACAGCGGACTGCGGACAGAGAAAGGCATAAAGAGATCATGTCTTAGGGCTGTATTGGGGCACTCCTGAGAGGTGGAGGGCATGCTCAGGTTGGCCCGATAAGCAGCTGCCTGGCCTGTTGTAGGCCTGCCACGATTAAAAATTGAGCGAACTTCTTTGTCAGAACTACGGGCAGGATATTGAGCAGGGGTATCGGGAGGATTTAGCACACATTCGCAAGTGTATTTATCATGTCCTCATTGCTAAATATTGCTGCAACTAGATTGCGGGCGGCCAGACTCATTGTCTTTCGTTTTTACAGACTGTTACACAAGATGGCTGCAGGCACTGCCGAGCAGTCTGACGTCAGTGAAGTTTCATTCAATATATTCAAGGTTTCATTCAATATATTTAATGTTTCATTCAATATATTCAAGGTTTCATTCCATATATTCAAAGTTTCATTCCATATATTCAAAGTTTCATTCCATATATTCAGACTTCATTCAATATATTCAAGGTTTCATTTAATATATTCAAAGTTTCATTCCATATATTCAGACTTCATTCAATATATTCAAGGTTTCATTCTATATATTCAGACTTCATTCAATATATTTAAGGTTTCATTCAATATATTCAAGGTTCACTCCATATATTCAAAGTTTCATTCAATATAGTTACAAATTAAGCTGCCAAATGTCCCTCTTCCTCTTTATTAAGGCTTCACTCTCTGAGAGGCTCTGGAGGCTTAACCATTCTCCTTCACCATTTCGGAGCAGTGCAATGAAGTTTGCATGTAGTTTTAGGAAGAAAACATTTAAATGGCCTGTTTAAACTCCTTATGTGCCCTCTTGCAGCACCCACTCTCTTTTTACAGCTAAAAGCAGAGGGTCAGAGAAAGATTCACTTGCTTTCTGTCTTTAGCTCCACAGTTTCCGCTCATCCCCTGATAGATAGAATTACCAAGTATGGAGGCAATGCTGCATGGTCAAGGGTTGGTTAGACACACAATTATTATCCACTCTAATACTGCAGTGTCACACCCCTGTGTACAACCGCTGTTCCTTCTGTCTTTCTTAGAATAGTAATAGTAAATAATTAGGAATAGTAAGTCATTCTTTCCAGGGAGATGTATTCACTTCTTCTTTGTCCATTTCCCAGATACGAAGCTATAAGACTCATTCGAAACCTATATCAAATTTGAATGCTGGGAATATGGAGGCACCTTTATGCATTCTCAACATGAGAGAAAAGGAAACAAAAGAAAGGATTTTTTAGTAATAATTGTCAATCATATGTTGCAGTAATATAACAAGCCTCTGACACACAGATTTTTCATTTGTTTTTCAACATGTCCAATTGGAAAGCTTAGCAGACAGTAAGAATACAATAGTAGATAGTATTTATCCAGCTGCATTGTTTTATAGTAATGGACCAGTCAATATCCTTTTCTTAGTACTGCACTTATGTTGTTATATGTTATATATGTTATATATTAATTACATATTCAGAAATAGTGTGCCTCCCACTCTGTGAATAAAATTGTGTTTTCAACTTCGTCCTCATCCATGGTCCTATCCCTCCTTTGTTTTATTGTGAGATTTTCTTCCTGTGTCATTTAAGGTGAAGTCACCATTAGGCTTGTTAATTCAGTTCTTGAAATGATTAACCTCCCTGTCCTCCTTGTGCGGTAATGTGCATTACCACAGAGCCACTTGAAATAGAACATTTTTGTGGCCGGAGTGTCATCCATATTCAGTGGCAAGTTAAAACAAAAGCACAAAATCACACACACAAAATCTGATCTTGCACCCATCATAAACCAGCAGAATCTCAAAACTCTATAAAGGTAGCTTTGACTGAAAAACTGTAAATCAAAATACTGGTAACTTGCGATCCAAGCTTCACCTGGAGTACAAAATGATCTTGATATCTATATTGTTTCGTTTTTTTCTCAGTGGTGAGTGTTTCTGCTCAGTAAGTGAATGTAATTTGTAATTTCTTCACTGTGTAGGGAATTACAGATTGCACTCATATAGATATCAGCATGAAGACTATTAATCTGGTGTGGATGTTTTCAAGTCAAAACATTTAGCATGGAACTGAAAAAAGAATTTGCTGTTGATTATGGCCCCCTGGCAAAAGCTTGGCTTTTTTTTTCTATCTAATTTCTATTCAAAAGATAGGATTAAGAAACTGAGTAATGAAACATTCATCTAATCTAAAGTTTGAAAATGCCAGCCCTAAATGTTAAATGTTAAATTTCAGTTAGTTTTAAGCAGTGAACTTTTTTAGTAAACCCCATCATCTAAATCATGAATACTTAATCCAATTAGATTACCTCATCTGAGGTACAAAGAAACACAAACTTGTAACAGTCTCTAAATGTTTTAAAGGCTAAAAAGGTTAATGTCCTCCTTTCTCCACATCTCATTGTCTACAGGCAAGTGTATCACAAAGAGCTGGGTGTGTGATGGGGACATTGACTGTGAGGACCGGTCAGATGAAGAGTCCTGTGAGTCTGCTGTCTGTAAGCCACCCAAGTACCCTTGTGCCAATGACAGCTCTGTCTGCCTGACCCCTGATAAGATTTGCAATGGCAAAGTGGACTGTGCGGACCGCTCAGATGAAGGACCCATCTGTGGTAATATTTATTTTATTCGTTTCATTTTGCCATTCTGCAAGAAGCTAAAAGTTGCACTCTACCCAGTACCATTATATGTCCACAAGAACATTACATAATTCTGATTTCCACCACCATGGACATTAATATGCTGCTCAAATGGCCATCACTCTTTTGGGATGGCTTTTCACAAGACTTTGGAGGTTAGACACTGACCTGGCTCACAGACCGCAATCCAGTTCATCCCAAAGGTGTTTAATCGGGTTGAGGATAGGGCTTTGTGCAGGCCAGTCAAGTTCTTTCCCACTAAGCCTTGAAAAACATTTTTAAAAACATTTCTTTTTGGACCTGGCTTCAAGCATTCATCCACTTTCAGCTGCTAAGCCAAGTCTGGGTCATGGTGGCAGCAGGCTAAGCAAGGTATCCCATACGTTATGTCCCGCTGTTTTGGCCTTTTGATCTTTCAGAAATTGTTGCTACAAACTTGGATGCCATTCCATATTGTCAAAAATATCATTGTATGCTGTACACTAGCATTGAGATTTCCCTTAATTGGAACTAAAAGGGCCTTCCATACCTCAAAAGTACAAAAGAGTACCTGTATGTGGACAGATTATCAAACACTCATCCCTTGGTGGTTTGAAACATATTAAAATGTTTTTATAGTTGTTTTTTTTGCCAGTTGCAATAGATTGAAAAAAGATCGTCCAAAAGCAATCGGTTATACAGCACTAGGACAGACATAATGTCTTGTCTGTTGAGCATACATCTGTTTCTCCTAGTCATCATTGTGGCTAAATATACTTGTTCTGTCTGAGCTTGTGACCTCAGAGGAGGGTGTTAGATCTCATGTATGATTTTGAGACGTTTATATGTATTTTCTTGATACTGTAAGCTTTAAACATTTGTCAACATTTGAATGCGTTGTTGTTACCAACAAAATTCAAGTTTACCAAAGCTGCTGAACTTTTTATAGCAAGTAGTTGTAGTAGTAGTAGTAGTAGTATTTGTCAGTATTTGTCATGAAAGAAGTTCCTCCTACATCCTCTCCTTCACATTCAGCAGCTCAGAGGTGATGAGAGACTGGCATTGTCTCCATTTAAGGGGCAGTACAATATGAGTTAATAGCCTTGTTCCCTGATGATGGCAAACGCGGAGGTGTTTGTCCAGCTGCCTTCAAAGAGAAGGACCTCATGTTATTAGCCCTAGCCATCTAATCTCTTAAAGTGAGCAGTGTAAACACAGAGGTTCATTTTCAGCCTCGGGGGGACTCTACAGGACCTTCGAGTGTCTGTGCTATCATAGGTGAAAAGAGGGCTTCTGCCTTCTCATAGGCAATTATGTGTTCAGATGCAGCTTGAGGGTCTGATCTGCATCAGCTCAGCAGGACACACACCCACCATGAGCAACTGTGACCACATACTCTGTTACCCCCTGCTGAGAGAGTGCAATGCTGTTCTTTCCCACATTGGAAAGACAGTTTTAATCAAAATGTGAAAAGAGATGTCAGATTTATTATCACTAATATGCTTTTCCATCTTGACCTGGTAGCTTCTAACAAAAACCAGACATGTAGGTCAGAAAAACAACTTTCTCTGCAAGGCTTTCTCTTTATACAACAACTGTATCTTCATTAAAGTGTGAAGACAGTCTTTATGCTCTCTTTATGATCTCTGGCTCTACAATGAACATATGTTGTCCTTGTGACATTCTGTTCAAACATAAAACCTTTTAGATTTTGTGGAATTGTTGGTACTTGTTGAGTATGAAAGATACTCAAGGTACTCCAGGTACTGTCAGAGCCAACACACGTATTTTTTAAATGCTCTTTCAAGTCTCTCTTCCAGAATTTGTACAAGTTTTTCTTTCTTTCTTTCTTTCTTTCTTTCTTTCTTTCTTTCTTTTTGTCTTCATCTTTTTTTTTTTCCCAGACTTGTGTCTTGTAGCCAGAGGGGGATGCAGTCACCAGTGCACTGTGGCACCAGGGAAAGGGGTTGTGTGTTTTTGTCCCCCTGGGCTTCACCTGGATTCCAGCAACAAGACATGTGAGGTGGTGGACTACTGTAGCCATCACCTGAAGTGCAGCCAGGTGTGTGAACAGTACAAGACCACAGTGAAGTGCTCCTGTTATCCAGGATGGACGCTCGACCCTGACGGAGACAGCTGTCACAGCTCAGGTAACAGACGGTGGCTTTTTTTAATGTTTGTTTTAGTGATGTTGTTGGCTGTTGTGATGGTGTGTGCCTGTGGGCCTGTGTCTGCTATAATATTAAATTTTATCCTAGGGCATACTAGCAATTCCGATTGATTCTGAGTTAGAGTAATCATCCTCAGACTGTATTCATAGTGGCAATGCTCTTAATGAAAAAAAATGTGAGTTATAAGTATAACTTATTAATGCAAGATTCTCACTATATGTAAGAGAAACTGGAAAGGAAAACAATAAAAGTCAAACTCCAGCACTGGAAGGTTCTTGTGTTAGTGTCTCTGAGTGTAGAGAAAGGGGAGACGTGGTCTGAAGAATAGTAATAAATGGCGATTTAGGGTACTGTCAGGTCAAATTCAATCAGTTTCAAATGAGAAAAGAAGAGGCATCTGTGCGATGAGTCCTGTCTGTTTCTATCTCTACTGATGCTGAGTGAAGGAAGTGTGTTCTCCGTTGTCAAACCACCAGAGTTTGTTACTTCATTCAGCTGTGCAGAAGTTCACCTCAGGTCTAATCCCTTGCAAACACAAATGTTTCACTAGTGTAGTATCACATTATTAATTCAAACTTTCAGCTATTCTGTTATTGCATAATCTATTTGACAAGCTCACTCTGTAATTGCTTGAAATACATAGTTACACACACATGCTATTGACTTGTCACATTCAGATTTATGGACCTCATTTTGATTACTTGCTTCTCTATTTCACACCAAGATTGATGGCAGTTGCAGCTGTAATCTTACATTAACGCAGGAAAAAGAATACACTATTTTCCCGGGAAGCCGATCATAATTCTACGGCTTCATCATAAATCAAATTTTGCATACAATCACAAACATTCCAATTTAATCGTGAAAGAAGTGTTATTGGATTCTTTGTGAAGTCCTGAGCACACATCCTCCTTTTGCTTTGTACAGTCTGACTAATAAAATCTCTCTGGTACCATCCAGTAGCTAGTTTTATTGGACTGAAATATGCCATTGAAGCAAGGACACCATTTTAATTGCATTTTTATGCTAACAGTTCTGTTCTCTAATGCATGATTTGGTCCAGAGTGCTGTGAAGATGAGGCTTGAAAAAAGTTATTTTTGAAAGATTGTGTGTGTGTGTGTGTGTGTGTGGTGATGAATTAGTTTGAATGTATGTTAATGTGAATGTGTGAGAAATTCTGAGCTTTAGCTGTACAAACATCTCCCAGAAGCAGAAATAAACTTAATAATTGAGTGGGTAAGGGCAAAGAAGTTTGCCACATTAAGGACATGTCGACAGATATAGTGACTTTTTAGAAACATGTATTTAAAAATGTATTTAAAAAAAATACATTTCTCAAAAAGAAACTACCAACAAATCACTACTACTTTTTCAGAAAATTCTAAAAATAATGTTGTGTTTTGATTCCCAAGGCATTTGGCAACAAATTGGTTTGGCAGCAACTGAAGCATATAAACTTGCGCTATGTGGTGGCATAAACCAGTGAGATGTGTTTGAAAGTCTGCCCACTACGCAGTCGATAAACAGAAAGAGAGAACAAACTGAGTAAAATATAATATGGAACTCAAGTAAAAACAGTCTTAGTTAGCTTGTGCTTATTTAACTTCATGTAACCTACATGAAGGTAAATCATCATCTGGTGATTTAGCTACAGTATTTTCTCAGTAGGTAGTTGAGTAAAAACTAAAGGGGGAACTAAAAATCATTAACTGAAAAACTGAGTGTGAGGGGCTGGTGTTATTAATTTAATAAAATGGCATTCACAATCATGAAGCTAGCTGACTATTTGTCTAGCAATAAGTAGAGCTTTGATGGTTGCTGGGTTAATGAGGTAACTTAGATCCCTTTGTATGGCTGGATGCATTTTAATAATACAAGCCAGCATTAGGGGGTTTCTTTGATCCCTTGCCTTTTTAGCTTCAAGTCACAAAACAGCAAGTGCTGACCAAAGCACAGATGTTAAAAACAAATATATGGAATTAAATGAAAAACAAACAAATCACTTTTAAAAGTACAAAAGGCACAGCCTAACCAATAATTTTAGAGGGTAATTATTTTTTCTCTAAAAGCAGCTCTGGCTTGAACAAATATTTTAACAAAGTAAAATAAACAGTATGTGTAAATTCTTACATACGTGTTAGATTTGTGTGTGTGTGTGTGTGTGTGTGAGAGAGAGAGAGAGATTGCATTAGAACTGTATCATGCCAGTGTTTTCACAAATTTTGGCTTCACAAAAAAAAAAGCAATAACATTATTCATGAGCATACTATTTTTGATTTTCAAGGGGAGTTTTCATTTCATTGTTTTTTTTCTACATTTGACAAAAATGTTCCAGAGCTTGATATGATGTATTGATCATTGATACATTCCAATCACACTGTTGTTAAAGAAGAAGAAGACAGCTAGCCAATGCAAAACCCTCTTTCACAATGGACTCAACTGTGCATACATGTCGGTCAACAATTTACTAAAAACATCACTCAGCCCAAGGTAGCACTCCTAAAAAAAAAAATAAAAATACTTGTTTCCTGTCTCCCTTCCAGATCCCTTCGAGGCTTTCATCATTTTTTCAATCCGGCACGAGATAAGACGAATAGACCTTCATAAGCGAGACTACAGTCTGCTGGTGCCGGGGCTGAGGAACACCATTGCACTAGACTTCCACTTTAATCGCAGCCTCCTTTACTGGACAGATGTGGTGGAGGATAAAATCTACAGGGGACGGCTCTCCGAGTCTGGCGGTATGAACACACATGAGTATACACACCATATGTACACAAACATTTACTATATATAAGACTGCTGTGATATGATGCATGTAGAGTCATGTCGAGCTGATCTGTTCTCCAGGAGCTGTAATTGAAGTCTAAGACACGGCTGGTGATTTATTCTATTGTCTTTACACACACTCATCTGATACAGTTTGCTGATATTGTCTCTCCTTGGAAATTTATCTCAGGTTGACCAGAGTTGAAAAATGCTGTGGGACCAGAAGTCTTCAGCTATACTACAGGAAACCCCCCCCCCCCCCCCCCCCCCCATAAAATGATTAATCAGATCTTCTTTTTTGTTGGTGGCAGTACATTCACCGGGTTCGCTTGCGTTTATTTCCCTCTGCGGAACCATAGAAATCACCTCTTAGCTGTACCTATTTCACCCTTTTGTGGGATGCACATAAAAGCCTCAGCAGAGTAGAATAATTGTAAAGAGCTAGATTATAAATATTGGGGGAAAATCCTTACACCGTGCTTAATGGAACCCTGTAGGAAGCAATGGTCTTTATAGGAAGAGCTTTCCTCAGTAGTTTTCTGAGTTACCTCATCTGCTGCTTTGAAAGTGTTTTCCTGAGCAGTAGAAAGACACACCTAGCACCAGCGCTGCCCATTGACTGCAATGTATATCAGTGCTGAATACTCATGCTATTTTCTTTCTGATATTGGTTTTACAGGGGTGACAGGTATTGAGGTGGTTGTGCAGCATGGCCTGGCCACCCCAGAGGGCCTGGCTGTGGACTGGATTACAGGGAAACTGTACTGGATTGACAGTAATCTGGACCAGATCGAGGTGGCCAAACTTAACGGAGATATGCGCACCACACTGATTGCTGGAAGCATGGAGCATCCACGGGCCATCGCTCTCGACCCAGGCCAAGGGTACATTATGCACTAACACCCACCCACAGAGCCTGCACATAACAATACCATCCTTCAGGCAGTGAAATTACTGGAATAAAGTAAAATTACAGCCTCCATGTATTCCTCACTTCCGCATCTGCCTTGATATATGAAGATGTCTGCTGTCTTAAGGTCCATTACGGCTGCAGATATAGAGTACATCAATAACAAGGCTGCACGCTCTATTCCAGTAATGACAACTGATGTAGCTAACACCACCCCAACCGCTGTTCTTGCTTCATATGCTTTTCTACTGTCACTCTTGTTCTGCGGTAATGTGTTTCTTCAAAAAATTATTTTAAGCAGGGCCTTCAAATAAAAAGCCCAAAATATGCTTTGTTTTTATTTGTACCTCATTCCTCCCAGGACCAGTTTTCATAATCATGTTTTTTTTGTCCTGCTGTGAGACATGGGAAGAGTATTTGTCGATTGATCTGTGGCTCTGAAATGGCAGCAAGCAAGACAGTGTTAAAGTGCATTGATTTGACTTTCTATTTCTTGGTATGAGAAGTGCTATGATAAGCTTTTAAATGTGTTAAATTATTTGTCATACTAAGGGTAAGAGTTTTGACTTGTTATTGGTAGATACAACATGCCTGGGAGGATTTGATACTGCACTTTGTCTTTGTGACCATCCACCCTAGAAATGAAACAGAATTGCATGAACAGGAATGAGGGACAAACAGAAAAATATTCATGAGGCATGAGTCTTAGGATACAGATATCTTAGGTAACTTAAAGGTCCAAGGAGTATTTCTTTGTAGGAATGAGATACAATAAACATTAGTATGTTTTCAGTAGGGTATAATTACCTGTGTAAAGGAATTATTGTGTTTTTTGTTGCCTTAAAATGAGCCCTTTATATCTACAGTGAGAACGGGTCTTCTTCCATTGAGTCCGCCATGTTGAACTTTTTCTACAGTAGCCCAGAACAGACAAACCAAACACTGATCTAGATATGGCCCTTGCTTTTAATGTGGATTTCAAAGTGTTACCTACAAGCTTGGAAGAAGAGGGTGAGATGTGGGAGAGTATTCATTTGGTTGCAATCTGCAACTTGACTGCTGGATGTCACTAAATCCTGGACACACCTTTAACACAACATACATGTTTGTCATGTTATAATGGCTTCTTCTTATTGTAAAATACCAACTTTTAAGTAAATAGTAAATGGACTTATATTTATAGAAAGTATGCTGTTTAAATATCGTATTACAGTGACATACCAGCTTCTTTTTATAACAATATTACAATTTAGAATCAGTACATGTTTGTGCATGTGTGTGTGTGTGTGTGTGTGTGTGTGTGTGTGTGTGTGTGTGTGTGTGTGTGTGTGTGTGTGTGTGTGTGTGTGTGTGTGTGTATGTGTGTGTGTGTATTTGGGAGGTGTTCTCTAATCTGTGTGATTTGCTATTTGTTTTTTTTTCTTACTTTTTCATCTGTTAATTAGATTTACTGAGTCGTCAAAGCTTTATAGAGCCTTGTGTCTCATTGCAATACATTATAATTATTCAGTATTTTGTCATTAATTTGAGATAAACATCTATTATGAATTAGCTATATCTACTTAACCTTTAGAGGGTTGAAGTAGGCCTGGACAGAGTACACCCTGGACAGGTTGTCATTCAATCACAAGGCTGACACAGAGATATACATAGATATATTCATACTATGGGCAATTTGAGTCACCAATTAACCTAACCTGAATGTCTCTGGGCCGTGGGAGGAAGCACAGGCTGGTAGATTCAAACCTTGAACCAGCTTGCCGTGAGGCAACAGAACTACCCACTGCACTACTAATGGTGTTGTGAGAACAGTTGTGAGTTAGTGTGTCAGATTTGTGCAAGACTTCCTAGATGTGTTTGGGAAACCATTGTATTTAAGTGTTAAGGGTTCTGTGGTTTGTTAAACCTATCGTGGTTCTCTGATCACAGTTCAGCCTTGTTCAGGACTGAAAGTGTTAATCCAGGTTGAGGATTATACACATCTATTGGTGCTTGTTGTATTCTATTTTAGTTAAAGTCTATTTCATCCGGGCAGTGTGGGACATAGACATACTGTAGGTCACATGCACATGGATCCATGCAGTCTCACACTTGATTTAGATGATTTCCTCTCAACTGAATTACGATGTCCTCATGTGAACACGGAGCAGCCATCAATACACTACCCACTTGTACAAAGCAAAGATAAAACAAATCCGAAGCAAAGCACTGACCGATGCTGATTTGTGGAGCAAACAGTTCCCATAGACTCAGATACTAGAATTATGTTGATGCTGGTGTCAGTTTAAAGTTTGTTTGTGTGTGCAGACCAAAAAGCCCTTTCAGGACCATTATGTCGTACAACTTGAAAATATTTAGCGTGAATAATTACCACATTTAAGACGAGGTGTACGTACGTGTTTTTTGATTTGTTGTTATTGAAATGTATAATATTATTCTTAATTTTTCTTTTCATTCATTTTCATTGTATTGTATTTTCCTATAGGTTGATTCAATTATGGGCAATATGTGAAACTTTTCACTTAGTTTTTTTTTTGTTTGTTTTTTTGTTTGTTTTCTTACATGCCCACATACTTTCAGGAAGGTCTGGTTAGAAAACATAATGACTTGCAAGCATCTGAAATTAGTGCTAGTGCACAACTAGCTACAATGCAGCAATAGCAATGAAAAATAGTGTATGGCTTCTGAGCGTGGTCCCCAATGAACAGATTTTGCTGGAACACAGCTGGAAAAAGGTTGTAAACAATGGAAGGTGAATACAGTGTGTCGTTCTTTTCAGCAACAGTTTGTTGACTGAGTCAGTACAGCGCCTGTACCCTCAAACTCCAGTCCCGAGACAAATCACAGCTAAATTCGACTACACTGACATAAAAGAGTATGACAGGAAATAAAATGGACAACCAGAACAATACTACTGTGGTGGTCCCAAATCTGTGTTTGTTCACCTTTTAAGACAAACCGAAAATGAACTATTTGTATTAATCAATGCAGTACAATATCCACTGCCCACTGCTGCTTTATACTGTATTAAAAAAAAAACATATCCTTCAGTTCATGAAATCCCTGAAGCATCTGAAGGCAGCAGGACTGATGATGAATTTGCATGCAGCCTCTGAAAAGTGCTGTGCCAGAGTGCAGTGCTGTATGCACATCCATTCACTATGTTTACCTTCATTAAATTGGCTGACAGCTGGCTGCTACAGTATAACCATGCAGACCTTTAGACATGTCTATCTATATGGTTATAACTCAATATATTGCTTTCTTTATGATGGTGACATCCTGTTATAATGACTCATCATATGCCATTTTCCAACTTTCTTTTCAGCATAAGTAGCC
Organism: Larimichthys crocea; assembly: GCF_000972845.2. Classification (NCBI taxonomy): domain Eukaryota; kingdom Metazoa; phylum Chordata; class Actinopteri; family Sciaenidae; genus Larimichthys; species Larimichthys crocea. Next base: position 7,227,668 of record NC_040028.1, read on the forward strand.
TTTTTATATTTTATCCTTGAAACACATTGCAGTGTTTTAATATAACATTAATTACTAAATTGTGTGACCATGTACGAGGTGGACATTAGGATTATAAGGAAAATAATTTTGGTCCCATATAATCATATAATAGGTTTTCACCAAATCAATTTCTATGGTTATTATAGTAGGTGCCTGATGAAAATTCTCCTTCTGACTTTTGGAGCAGATTTATGGTGATGCGAGCTGATCTATATTCACTTTGAGCCTTTCCTTACATTGTGCTGCTGCACATACATGAAAAAAAATACAAAGTGTGGTGCGCAAAGTTGTGCATAGAGGTGAACACACCTACGTCTCTGACCTACCGTATTGCACTTTGTATTTGTTATTCAAATTTCAACTGAGCCCCTAAAAAACTAAACTAAAGGCACTATGCACACTTTTGCATCGCCGGAGAACCGGGCCTGCTCTCTGTGTTGTTTCTTTATGCAAAAATAAGAAGTCTAAAAGTAAATTAGAATGTTTTTTTGAATTATATCTCTTCTGCAGACTATTGAATAATGTTTTAATACATCATCTAGGTGAGAAGTGTTGCTTAGCAGCAGCTGCTGTAAGTCAGAGAAATGAGTTCTGCCAGAAAAGATACAGATTTTAAAAATTTAGTGGTGTCTGAGTGTGATAGAGAAGAAGCAGTCACCCACCACTGCAGAGACTCAGGTTTACTTCCAGCTATGCCTCTGTCTTGGTGTCATATCAAACACAAGTGTCAGTGTTTTTTCAGTGCAAATATGTGACGAAGCTGGTGAAGGATCATGTCCATGTCACTGCACTGTGAATCTCCTGGTTTGTCAGTGGGCCTGGGTGGAGAAAGTATGGTGTACTACCATGGTTATTTATTCACCTGAAGGTACAATTACATGAACATTATAGATCTATATTTGACCCTTACTCAGCCTTGAAAACAGGATATGAAAGGATATTTCTTCATGAGTAGTAAATAAATATTTAGTGGCGCGATCACCATGCATGATAGATCATAGTCTTTGTTTAGTGTTTTTCAGGCCCGTAATAGTGTGTGTGAACTGCATGATGTCTTGTCTCTCTTGATACTGACTGTGTTGTTCATCTCCAAACATAATATGGACTTATTCACATAGTTCTGTAATGTTGTCAACAGGTTGCATCATCTCTTGTGCATATATATGCCTTGTTCATGCAAGGGGGATAATTAAAAAGTAGGCCTCTTTTTTACAAAGTGCGACACTAAGCTCCTGCAGATGGTGATAGTAGCCACCTCTTGTTGCCCTGCTTCATGTAGGCAGTTAAGGATTTATTTTATAGTATCGTAAAAGAAAAGGAAAAGAAAAAGCAAACAACACGAGCAGTTCACCCCTGTGGGAACATCGCAGCTGCTCCCCCAGGTGTGTTCCATCAGTCCATATGCATCTTATAGTATATAACACTTTTTTTTTTACATCAACAAAGTGTTTTTTCTGCTTAAAATCACTGAGAGGATACATTTTGGTCCATCCAGGAACTTTCCAGTTTGAAACATTTGAATCCATATTTGGTAAAGATTATACACAGTAGTACAAATTATACAACTGGATAATTTTTTTATATTGTTGGTGTGTTGCTGGTATTTTACATGTGGTTAAATAACTTTGGATAGATGCTAGAGCTTTCCAGTGGTTGTATACTGGGCACTATAAATCAGATTAAAGCAAAACCCAGACATTCCTAAAATCAATTTAACACTTTTAACAAATGAGTAATCTGCTCATGCACTCTCTCCTATAGTACTCTTGCACATTTGGGAGGATGACTACATTTCATAGCTGTACAGAGTAGGATTAATGGGTGCTTTCGGTGCCTAAAGACGCATTTCCATTCCAAGGCAATAATTCTAATCTAATTACTTGAATCCACTCAAAAGTGGATCATTGATCAGGGAGGCCTTATCAAGTGAATAAGGCTATTGATCTGGACAAGGATATTTCTTCCTAACACTGTTTCGTTGTCGTCAGTATGTGATTTAAGCTTGAGCATCCATTTTCTCCTTCATTCTCACTGACTTTGTGGACCAAGGTAGGACAGAGGCAATGTTTGCTCGGTTGTAGTAGGACTCAGGATGCTGTTGATGGTCATATCACTGACAGTGTTCATTTTCAGGCCTCATTGAGCTGCGGAAAGTCATAATAAAACAGATGGCCTCAGATTTAAAGGCCTGTCACAGATGTTGAGGGTTGCACTGGATCACTGGTGCTGTTCTTGGACAGTCATTGCTGCCACTGTCTGTGTTAATGCAAAGAGTTACAACAACATTATGTGATTACTGTGTTTTCCAGTATAATGACACTGACAAGTACAAATGGTTATCGAATAGTACTCTAATACTCTTTTTATTGGATCTATGAAAAAGAATCAAACAACTCAGTATTCAATATTGGTGATTGTCATCATAAAAGAGTGACAGCCATCAATAATAACGGTTGCCTTTGGTTTTCTGTTCTAAGGATCCTCTTCTGGACCGACTGGGATGCCACTTTCCCCCGAATTGAGGCTGCGTCAATGAGTGGAGGAGGTCGACACATTGTATTCAAAGATATGGAAATTGGTGCCTGGCCTAATGGACTGACTCTGGATCATTTGGAAAAGAGGATTGTTTGGACAGATGCACGGTATACTATTATGGTTCTCATATAGTGTGCAGAGGTCTTCACACCTTTAAAAACTTTTAATACATGTATGATATTATATACTGTGAATGACACCATTCCCAGAATGAAAATTTGACTTGAATCTCCATTCTCCAAGTAGTCATTAAATAATGGCGGATATTTAATATTTAGAGATCTTTGTACAATTGCCATATTTGGTTTTGAGTGGGTCTTGAACAATTTAATAGTTCCATCAGTGGACTGGTGGATAACATTTTGATCTGCCTACTTCTACTGTTCCCTTTCAATGCATTTGAAGTGCAGTTTAAACTTTGATATGGCCCTTTGTGTTGATCTCTTTTGAACAGCTCTGACGCCATTTTCTCTGCACTCTATGATGGAAGTGGGGTCATTGAGATCCTCAGGGGCCATGAATACCTGTCCCATCCCTTTGCTGTGTCTCTATTTGGAGGGAATGTCTACTGGACAGACTGGAGGACAAATACTTTAGCAAGAGCAAATAAGTGGACCGGGCAAAATGTCACAGTCATCCAGAAGACGAGTGCTCAGCCATTTGACTTGCAGATCTTCCACCCCAGCAGGCAACCACAAGGTGAGAACAACAACGATTTCTGCCTTTACTGTTTGAGATGAGATGACTCACAGAAAAGGGACATTTCACTATGGACCCTGGGTCCAGGCTCATATGTACTTTGTTTAGCTCTCCTTGAATATTTGCATGATTGATAGTGCAGGCCGGGTGTTTTGTTCCATCATTTATGATCATCTCTGTACGAAAACAAAAATAATTATGACTGGATATTGACTGAGGATACATTTCAATTTGAAACAGAGTGTGGTATCATAATTTATGAGATTAAAATAAAATTAAAAAAAAGTACAGTATAATGTAATTCATTTAATCTTCTGCTTCTGCATCATTTCGCCGTCTGAGCATGTTTGAGTGAAAAAGGTACTCATGCAGCGAATTAGCTAGCTACAGTTCATGGTACTGCTGAATGTGTTTTTCTCACCATCCAAATTATTCTAATTGGTTCATATCACTATATTAAGCTTTTTTTCCCCCCTTTTTACTTAATGGGTACAACGGGAGATGCAGAATGAGAACCACATCTTCTTATGAGTAATGAGTAATGGTAATGAGTAATGGTGGCATATCCAATAATCAAATCAATTAGTAATGTGAACAATGTGTTGTAGTGACAGGAAATATATGAAATAGTCCTGAAACTTCATTAATATCGCCAGCAATTTCTTTTCACTGAATGCTTTCAAATCTGTATCTGCCACAGTGGAATAGGTAATCAATTTTGTGAGAGGCTAAGTAAGCCAAGATTCTGACCGCAGAAGACACACTGCTGATGTGCTGTCTTGACAGAAGGCCTACATATGTAAGCCAGTCTTCATTTAATATGCAGATTAGCTTGCAAGATATATTGCCAAGCTGAAATAAATGGCATAAAATCTGTTTTTGGTTGGCTTTATTGTGTGTTTTCCAGTAAACTGGTTGTTTAAATTGATTTGTGATTGATATTTAAAGCAGAGCTCCCCCACCAAAAAATAAATAAAAAATCAAATAAATGCAGTCCTAGACCACCTGATTGATGGATCAGTTTCTATCACAATGGCTTTTTTCAGCATTACGGGGTTCGATTTCATACCCCCCGCCTTCTTGCATATGTAAGCCACCATCCTTAAATAGGCATTATTACGGTCGTAATCGGGTTTGCATCTATTCAGTGATTCCACTGCTTCCCTAGTGTGTCACGAGTTAATTTGCTTGTTTCCATCCTGTATTCTGCATTGTCATGACTGTTCACCATAGATAAGTGTGAGCAAAGATGACTGCTTTCCCAAAGAAGACAGTAAGCGTGCCTAATCCTATTAAAAAAAAAAAAAAAGGCTCAACAGGGGGGAGTTGGCTGTTATCCACTCTAGCAAGAACCAAGGCCTAGAGATGTGTTGCTCTACTAGACCCTGAACATCTGGACCTGAGAGGAAAAAAAAAAAAAAGGGCGGATGAAGGGAGAGACATCAATATGCTGCTTGTCTTAGGAGCTGTTCAGCAGGTGCCACAGTGGAGCTGCAGTGGATGCATAAACAGCTTGTAAATATATTATGTGTCATTTGAAAGGCAAGCCTATGTTTTAACATTCGAATGAGTAACAAGTGTTTGCGAATTAGGAGGCACACTAGCAGTTACAAGGCTTCACAGCTGGAACAGATAATTGGTCGATTATAGACAGAAGAAATCTTCATGTGTATCCGTTGTCCTATTATTAACAGCAGAAAGTTGAGAAGTTTCACAGATAATATGAATCATGTTACTGCATTCTTGGAACACAGCTGTGTACTTAATTTAATGCATAACGCATGCTCCCTTTGTCGTTAATGTTGTTGTTTTTATTATTATTATTATTTATTTTTGGATTGATTATTGGATTCTTTAATAATAATATTATTAGAATTAGTACAGTTATTTATTTATTTATTTTTAATTTATCTGGTTCTCTTTCCATGTGTGCAAAGCTTTACACTAACACTCATTATGCCACACAGTAATTTTCTTGCAGAAACACTACACTGTAATTATCATGACAAATATGATAGACTGAAATAGATAAGAACAACAAATATAGGTATCTCTGTAGAAAGAAGTGCCTGTATACTAAATTGTATTGCCACTGCTTCTCCAGATATGACTTTTGGATTGAAAAAAAAAATCTTTATTTTTAGAGAATGTACTACCATTTCCTCTGGCTAACCATAGCAGTGGGCTCATTCTTTAATTTATGTGTTGCAAATACATCTGACAGTTTAGAGTAAACAAAAACCTTGGCTCTGTTGTTGCTGCCTGTCATCCTTCAAGAGCATGATTTGGGTGAATGCAGCACTCTTCAGATATCTCCCCATTAGCATACTGAGTCAGCTGGGTGTTGTTTCCAGCTCACCGAGACAGAGTTGAAATTTTTTTGTCTTAAATAAGCCACCTTGATGATGCAATGGAGCTCTCCAATGTGTTGCTGAAGGAGCCCGGAAAATGAACTTTGAATGAGCTTGTTTGACATGAATCATCTAGAGTAGATGGAGAATGAATGCGTTTGATGCATGAAATGTGATTTCAGCATGATGGGAAATAATTGAAGTGTGGGTGCCTTTCTTTAGTCTTGCTGAGGTAATTTATTCTCAATAAGATAGAGTAAGAAATGGAATGGAGAAGTTTCACGAAAACCTCTTCAAATGTAATGTTCCTATAAATTCACTGTTTGGTGTAAAACTGTTGGATTTTTTGTTTTTATCAATTTGTTGTGCTTGTCTAGTAGAGACTGTCAGCAGCTCAGGGTCTTAAACTGGATATTCTGGTACCCCACACTTAAAGGCTAAATGAGATAAAATCACCCTTAAATACAAAGTGACAAAGAGTAAACGATATCTGTCTTTTATATTTTATAATTAATTTCCATGTCTCTTAACTATTTTAAACCCAATTTATTTAAAGACCTACCTCAAAACCCAAGCATGGGCAGGCAGTGAGTAAAGATCAGTCAAACTCAGCATAACTGTTCTCAATCCAACATGTTATCTTTGCTTTTAAAGAGAGATCACATAACTATTTATTTTATTTTTTATTTTTTTGCTATAACACAGCAAGAACAATCTTGTAATTATAGCTGTTTTTAGCAATAGTGTTTTGTCAGTTTCAAAGAATTCATTTTCTCTCAGTGGCACAATCAGACAGGCCTTCACATCCAGTATTTATCCTAGCCTTCCTCTTTGTTTGTTATCTCAGCTTCTAATGCTGGCTGTTTTGAAATGTTCCCTTTTTCTCTCTCTTTCCTCCCTTCCCGTCAGCCTCTAACCCATGTGAGGAGAATGATGGACGTGGTCCCTGTTCACATCTGTGTCTCATCAATTACAACCGCACCGCTTCCTGCACCTGTCCGCACCTTATGAAGCTTTCACCCAACAAACAATCGTGCTTTGGTGAGCAAGAACACCTTTCTCATTTTTCATGTTTCAGAGTGAAATTATAGAATACTATGTTAACAACGGGAGAGGGGTTTTGCTTTACATGTGACTTTCTGCCTTCTTGTTTGACACCAGCATTTTCATCACTGTTACTATCACACTCACTTGGATTTCACAGAAAAGATGCATTTTATTGTTTATTGATCTAATTATGTCACCAGCGCTGAAAAGATTCCTCCTATATGTGCGTCGGTCTGAAATTCGTGGAGTGGACATTGACAACCCCTATATGAACGTCATGACGGCACTAACTGTGCCAGACATTGATGATGTCACAGTGGTGGACTATGATGCACACGACGAGAGGATCTACTGGGCTGACATTAAAACCCAAACCATAAAACGGGCCTTCATCAATGGCACCCAGCTAGAGACCATCATCTCTGCAGGTGGGTGCATTCCACACATCCGTACAAAGTCAAATCAGTGTGTGGTGTGTACAACAGTGTTCTGTATGTGTGTGCAAACTATTATTGATTAGCTGGTACAGACATAATCTTGTTGTAAGAGATACAGTATATGCAGGACTGTAAGGAAAGGCAATCCACCAAGCTTTTTTCTTGGTCATGGGTTAGCCCTTATCAATTATATTATAGTAATTTCTGTAATTAACTGTACTAATAAATTGCTGTTATTTGTTCCCTAAGACATGATTGCAAGATGCATCACATTTGAAGAACGCCCCTACCTTTATTCTGCTTGTGTTGGATGCAGTATATACCTGAGCTTATTTACTTTAGAGTTCTGTAAAGCACACACAAGTGTGACCGTTTTCTCATGCTTTGTCTGACAGACATAGTGAACTGCCGCGGCCTGGCTTTAGACTGGCTTTCCAGGAACTTATACTGGCTCAGCTCTGAAAATGACGAGTCACAAATCAATGTGGCTCGCTTTGATGGGTCCCTGAAGACCTCCATCATCCACGGCATTGATAAGCCAAGGTGCCTTGTAGTGCACCCCGCCAAGGGGTAAGTAGATTAGCGCAGTCTGTACACTTCATCAGTGCCTCACCTTCAATGGATAGTATTAGAAAACCTGGCTACAAACCTCATATGTACAGAAGAGGGCCGTGTTGTTGTAAAGAGAGTGTGGTTTACAAGCTTCAAATGTTTGTGCAGATCTTTAAAGGTTGTCAGGTGGGACAAAATCTATTGGCTTACAAACAATTTTCATTTAATAACAGCGTAGCATTTATTGACTTTGTTGTGAACCTGTGATATCGTGTGTCTAATTGTACCACTAACTATTCATCTCACGCCTGTACACACAGCAAAATGTATTGGACAGATGGCAGCACCATTAACATGGCCAACATGGACGGGAGTAACAGCAAGGTTCTCCACCAGAATCAGAGGGAACCTGTAGGTCAGTATAAAAGCTTTGGATATCCTGAGTTAGACCTCCTATTCAGCTGGATTGCAAATGTAAGAAAAGATGAGAAATTACATTCATATTCATATAAGTTTTCTCTATTCAGTTTACTTAAATCCAGTATATTTACATGCACATTGGATTGATTTTATCTGAATGTAAATAACCAGATTAAAGTATTGACATGGTTTGCAATAAGTGTTTTCCTAACACTTGGTTAGTTTGATTATTGGGCTACTGGTTGGGAGAATGTGTGATAGCCCACTGCAAACACCTTAGTACCACAAAACAAGACAGAAAATTGAGTGAATTTGTCAGTGTTGTTTGGTTATGGATTCAATTTGTGTTAATTTAATTCAATTAGAATTTCCAGCACCAACAGCTGTGCCACTACATGCACCGTGTTGCATCTGCGTTCACCTCAGTCCAAATTCATTTGAAATAATTTCCCCATTTCAAACTTAATTGGACAAAGATAACCCAATAAATAAAAGTCATAATAATCTCTGTTCCTGAATTTTACAAATGCAATCAGTAATTTTTGTACTCGTTTGCCATTTTTCCCGTTTCAACAAGAATCACAAACCCACCTCCTCACTAATGATGTTATCTCAACAGACAATGTCAAAGAACGTCAGCAGACTCTTTGGGCAGAGGTGTCAAAGTGGCAGCATTTCTTTGATACCGAGGATCAACACACATTTGATTCACAAAGTAATCGTTTACTTTAAGATCAGAGCAATAAAAGTAAAGTTTAAAAAACTGCCATTTTGTTACTACTCATAGTATTTTTGTGTCAAATATCCACATCTTTGATGCAGCAACAGGAATGTTCCTTGAACCAGTCCAGGACCAATTTTAAATATATGAACCTACTTTGTCTTAATACCAATCCCAAAAGAGGGATTCTCAGAATATCCAGGTATAGAGTGAAAAGATCCACTCTGGCACTTTGTCAAACCCAAAATTGGTCCAGCCAAGGGCTGCTCTTCACATTACTGTACATGATCAGATCTTGTGCTCTGGTTCATATATTTTATACCTTTGAAACTGGTGCCTTTGAAATAACAACATGATGTCTTTCTTTGACTTTTAAAGCCACTCAGATGTGTGGAAATTTTGTTGTTTATGTAGGTTGTAATGACATTATGTGCAAATAGAAATCAAAGCTTCACTTCTTCTGACAGGGGAGACTTTCTGTTTTTATGGGCACTCAGTGTGTACCAACATACTGCATGCACACAGCAGACACATGCCATCTGGACTGATCCGTGATGCTTTAAGTCAAAGGACACCAAAAGGACAAGAGAAGCAACAGATGTAATACTGCCAAATCCGGTTTTTGCTGGATTAGATATTTGTCTAATTAAGATTTTGTGTAATCTTGTCTAAATCATGAAGCAGGCCCTGTGGTCAACACTGTTTGAAACATTTTTTTCCTTTTTTTTTCTACACTGAATCTTGTTATATTTTACCAGAGTAAACTTCACTCAAAATACAATTTTGAATGATCTGTTTCTGAAAAATGCAAAATTAATTTTATCAGTGTTAACATAGAATAAATCAAATGTGATCACCAAGAGAAAACAACCATTTAGCATTTTGTTTTAGGAAATCAAAGAATAATGATTAGGGTGAATGTCCAAACTCCCTCAAACATCTGTTAAGTCGGATCAGCCGATAGATGTCTGGCAGTCTGAAATGTACACCAGTGTGGTGCTGGAAAGGAATCACTGAATAGTGGTTGTGGATGTCCTCTTCTATGATACACTGACAGTAAGGGAAGGGATCGATGTTAAGATTTTTAAGATTATGTAACATTACATTTTCGGGAACTGAATTTCCACCATAACCATACAATACAAATATCAGATTGTATATACTGTATGTGTGTGTGTCATTGTAATACATGTTCTTAAGACTATATTTTTAATATTAAATTCCTCCATTTTACTATTGTAAACTGTGTCCAAGTGAGCAATTGTGGCTTCTTTTAGCAAAAACAATCAGATGGTCTTCATCTCTAGTCTAGCTGTAAAATGCTCAAGGTCAGCTCTCGATTTGTCACACAAAACAGCCCTCCATTGTCATCATTGTATGTCTTCATTCTCCTCGTCTTGTCAGCAATACAGATAGCAGGGTGCACTGTATTTCACTGGATTCATTTATGATTATGGGGTAGTCCTGGGGACAGGCGGAAATTAATGACGCATTGTGACTGAATCTGCAGGACATAAATCCAATACATGGTGGGAGACAGTGAGTTGTCCAGCGGTCCACAGTTGAAGTTGTTTTCAGTTCCCACCATTCACGGTGGTATTATATGAAAACACTTCAAGTTAGACAGGGAGAAAAAAGCAGTCAGCCTCACTATTGTTCATTTTTTTATGTCAGCTGGAGCTCTTATAAAGAGCCAGCAAACACATAAACAAGTCTATTACCCCTCTAACCAAATGCCTAGAAACTACAGTGTGTAAATGTTAAAGTAATAGTACTTTATCCTAAAGTAATGCTGTGTAGTATATTCAAAAGTACATTTAAATGTTGCCTTCTTAGTGCTGCATGTTTAATGGATTTGTAACTGAATATAGTGATCCACTGATTACAATTGATCCATTTCTTACTTATTTTGTACGCTCCTGGTGAAGGTTTTTCTAGTGTTATCAAAAACTGTGCCATGTTTTAAGGTCAAGCTCTGTATCTGAGCGAATCCTAGCACAATGAGTACTAACCCAGTGTCCTCTCTTCATTTGTCTTCCTCTCAGGTCTCTCAATAGACTACACTGCCAACAAGCTGTACTGGATAAGCTCGGCCAACGGCACTATCAACAGGTGCAATCTGGATGGCAGTGGGTTGGAAGTGCTGGAGACTCTAAAGAGGGAGTTAGTCAAAGGCACAGCTCTGGCCGTGATGGGTGAGTGGAGCTTGTCACAAGTGCATCAGATTGCCATTGGGGATTAGTCAGAGGAGTGTGGAGGGATTACGTGTTTAACCAGTTAAGTGGCTGTAGAATGGAGCTATCTAGCCAGCTCCTCCAACAGTTGGGCGTCAGCTTGTGTGAAGTAGCAGAGGCATTAGATAATTAAAACACAATTCAGCAGTGATTGATGATTGATTTTCTCAACTCGTTCGTAATGAAAAGGTAGGGGGATGTTCATTATATGTTGATTCTTGGTATCAGTGTTGAATCCACCGTGTAACACCATCCATCAATGTGTAGGTTCATTTAAAAATCATTTGGAAAGTCAACATGTTGTGCAATGAAATCTTACCTTTATCTCAAAGTCTTGAGCTCACTGCATCAGGCACTCATCTATTTCACCTTTTTAATTTTGTTTTACATCCATAAAGGCTTCCAATTGATACAATATGTACTGTACGTGTTAACAAAAACACATGCTAGTTCTGCCGTTACTGGACGTTTACTGGTGAAATGACGCAGCATACACCAAAGAGGTGACAAATACAATTCTGCTCATATTTCTCTCCATTTTTTCTCCAGAGCAGAATTAGAATTTTAAAATTGTCTGACTTCCACACTGCTGCAGTCTTGACAATTGGAACGCTTCCCAGCGAGTTATTCGAATGCACTTTCCTTGCCAAGATTTGTAATGAGAAGAGAGCAAACAAACATACTGAACAGAGAGCTGTTGGTTATGTCTGTGTCTGGACCAACTTAATTTTTATTTTATTTTTCAGGAAAAAAAAATAAAATCAAAAGTGTCGTCAGGGTGATACTTTGTGTTCTTGAAGCATGTTATTATGAACGATGGCAGTCTTTGGTTTCCTGTGTGGTGGGTATCTGTCAGAATGTGCAGAGAGCATTAATTACACTGTTACAGAATAACACAGTGGCAGAGTGGAATCCCACTGTTTTGTTAGCTGTTAGCATTTTTCAACTCCAACTCACATCTTTTTGGTTAATTTTTATAGGCATTTCTGACAGTAAAGACTCTGACTAAAGAGGACTTCTTCTCATATAGACAATGGAGACTTTATTATTGCATTTTACAAATGGGAGACAGAACTCAAGGTGACAAAGACTAATGGCTTGGTTCCTGCACAGTAGCAGGTACAGCAAAACAGTGAAATGATGTCTACAAGTCTCCATCAATCATAATTAATGACATTTTGTTATGTTGTGGGAAATTGTTTTGAATGGTAGAATGAACAGCTGTTTTGTTATTGTACATTGGTGAATAGAGAAATTTCGCAGTGGTTCAACAGTACATTTGTTGCATGGGAATGAATTACTATATATAGAAGTTCTCATGGATTTTCCCATTTATACTTAGACTCAAGCAAGCGTGAAAGTGTATTTAATACTCATAAGGTCTATTCTAATTAGATATAACAGTTTTTTAGATGACCTCACACATAAGATTATTGGCTTCATCCACTTTTGGGTGTAGATGCCGATCAAATCGATATTAAATTCTTAATGTTAAGCTTAGTGTTTAATAACACATAAAATAACTCAAATGCCAATTCATCCTTTACCAGATTATGCATCAGCAATGATAGAGCAGTTTTCACAAAGTATGTGATAACGCTTAGGATGCCTCATTGAGTCTGACAACAGCACAATAATATCTTATAGCAATTTCACACTAAAATGTTAATATTTACTCTCAAATGTTACTGAGAAAATGACCCTTTACATTTTTTGAGAATGCTCACTCATTGTTTGCTGAATGTCAGACAGTTTCTCTGTACCAGAATAGTTTCCTATTTTGGTACAGTTCGTTGAGTATATACTTGTAAAATATATGGTCAGCTGAAAACGGATGCTAGGGGAAGACAGCAAGACATGTCATTTTTTCCTACCCCAAGCTTCTTTTGCTCTTAGCAAGTGTATAGACTATTGGTGATGGCCATTACAGAAAAATATCTTTTCTGCAGATGTTTGTTTTGTCTCAATGGTGAAACATGCAATTAAGTACATTTGCTGACCATTCACTCTGTCTATAAGTCTTTTTTTACTGCACATTGTCTCACTGTTTCTTCTTTCTCACTAGCTCAGCAAACTGTGTTTATGTAATAGTGATTTTGAATTATACCTTTTATTAGAGTTAAAATGGATATGCAGTTAAATACATATGCAATCTGCTTTGCTAGGGGAATAACATAGGTATCAACCATTAATTAAGCGCTCCCCCCTAGTGATTTGGGCAATCTTAAATTAGCATTAATCTAAAAAAGATTGTACTCTCTCTTCTGGCCTGTAACGGCTTGATAGTTGGTCATGTTTTAAGTGGTTAAGGTCACTCCAAATCAGCATCATGTGTAAATAGGAAAGCTTGAGTTCCATCAAGATCTAGATTCCCCTCAAAGGCAGGAGGTGGATGTTGTTCTGCTGTAGAGATATCTGTAGAGTGCAGTTCTTCTTAGAGGAATCAGATTGTTTGCTGCAGGACAAATCTTACCTTCTTTTTTTTTAAAGTGTGATGATTTATTCCTAATTACAAAATAAAATCTGTTCAGCTAGAGCAGAGCAAAATGACTAGGATCTGTTGAACTGACAATTTTAAGAAAGTGTCAAAATGAACATGTACAGTAAGGGTGCTTGTGTTTCCTTCTGGCTTTTTCTTAGTCCTAGCTATTGCTCAAGCTGGTTGTAAAAAGATATAATGAAGGCACCGTTACCGACACAAGGTCGATCTACTCAGGTGCTAGGGCTCTGTAATAATTGGATTGGCTTGAGGGAAAGGTGAGGGCTTCTATTTAGAAGATGTGGGTGATCCATCAGTCTGGAATCAAACTAGCAGTTGAGGTGGAAATTGAATATGATGTGCCACAAGCGAGCAATCACAGCTAGCCAGTGGTCCCCTTGGCTTCAAATTAACAGAGGGTGCAAAGCTAATCTAGGCTAGCATGCCCTCAGGGGTCAAATGCTTTGTAAACTGCATGTAGACTGTCATTCTCACTCATGGGAATTTGTCTGATTTGGAGAAACGAGTTTTACGTTCCCTTTAAGCACGACATTGAGCCTGAAGCTATTAGTCCATGTGGGAATTGCTTCCCTGTGTGTGTGTTTTTTTATTCTGAATAGATCAAAAGGGGTGAGATAACAGTGTCACACCTTCAAAGGACTGAAGGTGTGACAACTAAAGGGCACATGTTTTTTATTTCGTTTTTCAGGAAAATATTAGCCTACAATTTAATGTTACTGTGTAAATATGACCTTCTTTTTGCATTATGATGCCTGTTTTAAAGCATGCCTCTTCAGTATAATAGTCCATTTTTGCAATTATGCTGCTTTCCAAAAGGACTAAAATCAGGTCCTTCTCCACCCCATTTGCAGAGTCTATTTTGAAGTGAGAAGAGCCACCTCTTCTTCACCACTTTGCACTTCAGTGGGATTTTAAAATTGAGAGTTCCTGTCACGTCGGTAGAGTCTGTGGCAAAGAGCCTGGACTGTGCATCACTGATTTCTGCTGAGGGCAGAGATGAGGGTTGGGGGATAGTGTGGCGGTGGCTCTGTGTGTTGGGGTCAGGAACCTATTGTCCATGTGCCTCTTCACAAAGACACACTCATCACTTATGCTCATGACAGCAGCACTAGTGTAGCCTGGAGGTTCACTGTCACACAGATCCAGACAGGCCAGCCACTCTGTCAGGGTGTAGACGATGAAACATTATGACACACAACAAATACAGTAACAAGTTGCCCTGGCATCAGGATTTTAAGTGTTTTCCTTTTTGACTCAAAGACAGGCTTATTAAAGAGAATTTTACCTCATGAGATGAAGTGAAATAATCAAAGATGAGGAGGTATTGTCTCCCAATCACTGCTGTATAACTAAAATTACCTAATTAGGTTGACATTTAGCATTGTCGTTTATTGATGATGCTCAGTGAGTGTGAATGTGCTGAATATGAATGGTAAAATAAGATATGTGCATGCCATAGTTATACATGAATATAAATTAGACCTATAACTATTTGCAGACATGTCATTGAAAATTGCATTTTGCCCGTTTCCCTTCATACTATGTGGGAGCATATTTGTTGATGCAAACTGTCTCCATCAGACTTCAAAGTAAATAGATTTCAAGCCTGCAAGATCCATACATCGCCATCATCATTATCGAGTGGGCAGAGCAAAAAACAGGGTATCCCACACTTTAAGCTCAAATCAGCTCAGAGAATGCTTCAATTATTAAGGGGCTTACGCCATAAGAGAGCCAGTGTTGGTGGATTAGAGTGAAAGCTAGACGCCAAGAGAATGTCGTTTGCATATGAAATTGGTGGGTATTTGATTGTGCTGTAGTGTTTTTTCTTTTTTTTTTTTTTACACCACAACATGATTTGCATACATTTCTTAGTGATGAAACCACAATCCAGTAATACCGGAAAAAAGACAAGCAATTTGCCCTTGCATTGCAGTTTTACTGAACATGCAACTCCAGCTATATATTTTTTAAGCATATGACATTGATGGTTACAGGCGGCAAACTTTGGTGGGCAGATGAGGAATCAGCACAACTGGGAACAGTTACCAAGAGAGACGGTCGGAACACTGTGATCCTGAGAAACAAGACAAGTGGGGTTGTCCACATGAAAGTGTACGACAGGGAGGGTCAGAAAGGTAAGCAGGCTCACTCATACCAACACACAAACACACAGATAAAGCCACAGAAACACACACACACTACCCACATACACTTATGGTACCTTATTGCTTGCCTTTTGCTGGTTGTACTTAACATTCAGGAAGAAACCCATGCCAGATAAACAACGGAGGATGCTCACAGCTCTGCTTTCCTATTTCCGAGAACACCCGTAGCTGCTCCTGCACAGTAGGCTACAACTTGCGTAGCGACCGCATGTCTTGCGAAGGTACGATTCCCAGAATATGTATTCTAGTGCAGCAAATATGCTCCTATCAGTATTTCTTTTTTTTATGGTTGCAGCTCTTTGAAATCTTTCTGCATTCATTACTCTGGATGTAAATAAACACTCTTGTGTTCAGTGCATGTGGTTTTTGGTTCTCTAGGTGTTGACTCATTTCTGATGTACTCCATCCATGAGGGAATCCGAGGAATTGCTCTTGACCCAAATGACAATACCGAAGCCCTCATGCCCATCACAGGAACACTGTTTGCTGTGGGAGTTGACTTTCATGCAGGTATGATACCATGCATCATACAGAGGGATTTTCATTGAATTTCATTGAATCAGTGTGTGATATTGAGTGTAAGGCAGTAGGTATAGGAGAGATATGATGTGGCTTGAAGTTCTGTCTGATAAATGCACATACTGCACATTGTTACTGGTGTTTTTGAGTGAAGTGGTTTTTCATCCTATAAATGGCTAACACTGTACCTTTGGGTTACCAGCAGAACAAAGCAGAATCTTTCTAGATGGAATTCCTTTATGTTTACAATTCTTTACATATACTGTAGGTATATTTATACTGTTATTGCATAATAATACACAACCTGCTTGTCTAATCTCCCGTCCCACAACAGCATAAACCTCTCAATCTTAAACAATGAGGGGAGGGAAAGGTCTTTGTTATCCAGGGCTTTAACCTTTTGAATAATGGTCTGTGTGCTTATACCGTGCAGTGTAGATGAAAGAGTAATAAGTTCACAATACAGGGGAGCCTCAGCATGAATAACATAAAACTATTCCCAAGCCTCCGAAAAAATCCTAATACAAAGCAATTCCCAAGATATTGTATCAAATTAAGGTACCATAACGTGCATCACAAAACATGAACCTAGTAGCTTTTGCTTCCGTTTGTTACATCCCTGCTTCACATATTATATATGATAAAAATGATACATTTATTACACCAACAAGTGCTATGGATATACCATAGGCGGGTAGCATTCCATATATGCAATAGGTTGTCACTGAAGCATGATAACAAAAGCTGTGTTAAAATAAATTGCATACACATAACTGAAAACAGAAACTGCATACACACAAAGATTGATATACTAAGGATTTGCAGAAATTATTTCCAGAAAAGCAGCAGCAGATAAGAAAATGCTTGTTTGGGTTATTTCACATGTATTCTATCACTGTCCTATGTAGATTCACAGAAAAAAGAAGAAAAAAAACACACACAGTAGGAAATGTAAAAGTATACAAAAGGTCGATGAAATTGATTTAACTGATTAAATGCGGCAGAGGCAACACACCTCCCCTGTTACTTGCAAGGTATCATTATCTACAGACTACTATGTAATAAAGGGAGAAAGCAATACCAGAATGATGTCTACAACAAGTCTACAACTATGAATTATAGTGACTTACTGGGACATTGTTTATGTTTTTTTCTTAAATCTTGTTTTTACTGCAATAAACAGAGAATGAAAAAGTCAAAACTAACTGCATAACCATTAGGGGTCAGAAGCCATGACTTGTTGATTCCACCTTTCTGATCCAGAGGTACTGAATGTATAGCATGATATTTGATATAGAGATGATGAATTGTAGTCACATTAGATGTCTCTTAACTGTTCCTCATCTAGCACCATCATCAGGTCAAAATGTACCCTATAACTTGCTTACCTCTGTTATCGATGTTAGCATGCTGATGTTAGCATTTAGTTCAAAGCACTGTGGAGTACTCAAGTCTTATAGTTTGTCAGCTTGTGAACTGATCTTTTAAACATACAAGAATATGGTGACAAGCATTCAAATGATTTCACCTGCAAGGGCACACAATAATTATTGTTAAAATAAATAAAAATAATAAAATAAAATAAATGTGCAGTAGAGGTGATGCAGCACTGTCGCCTTGAAGCAAGGAGTATTCTTCCTTTGTGTGTGTGGGTTTCCTCTGGGTGCTGCCACTTCCTCTTACAGTTCAAAGACATACCGACTAATTGGTGACTCTAACTTGCCTGTAGGTGTGAATGTGAATGGTTGTTTGTCTCTATGTGTCGACCATCTAATGAACTGGCAACCTCTCCAACATGCACCCAGCCTTTTGCCCAGTGTCAGCTGGGATATTGCCCCCTCCCCACAACCTGGCAAAGCACAAGCAGTTATAGATAATGGATGGATGGATGGATAGATGGATAGATGGATAATGATGGAAATTTGCAGTAGGCTCTAATAAATTACAAGGCATATGCATGCCTGTTGTTATTGCATATGTATAATCACATATAATTCATGCATTTTACTGAACACGTTGGGTTCATTACACAGGCAACTCTTATGAGTCAATATCTAATAACTATCAAGAGACCCTGAAATCTAGTCTGAGTCTAGTCTGAAATCTGAGTGATTTCAGAGATCAATACCAATCTGTGTGTGACCACAGATTTTGAAAAAGAGGAAATAAGCTCAATCTAAGTCAAAATCAGACATGGGCAAAGTGCAGAAGATTGCCAATTGTTCTCCCTTTTGTGCAGGTGAACATGCAAATGCATTACTTAGCCCATCCAAGAGCAGCAGCTGATAGCTCACGCACATCATTTACATGTCATTACAGAGGCCAGGCTGGCAGAGCAGAACAAATGAAAACCCAGCAGCTGCATTCTGTCACATGTGAGCAACCTGTTAACAGAGTGTGAAGGCAGCAAAAACAAGCGCAAATAAACATATAACACCACCTATACTCTAACCTGCACAGGGCCAAACTGACAGACACTCATGGAGATACACTTGAAGATTGCACCATGAATGAATTACGTACTATTTTATATGCTTATGTAATAGGGCAGTAAAATCAGAAAGGCTCCATAACAGTTTTACCAACACCTTGTTTTGCATGAAGCAATATACTGCCCTGTAAAATTTGGCCGACAATTGCCTTTCCTATTCAGGCACTGTATGTCAACAAAGAGCTGTGGATGATGTGGGTATTTTCACCATCATACTTTATAGTCCCACACAACATTTGGTGAAATGGGCCGTGCTGCAGTAAAATGTGGTTTCATGAGCTGCTTTGTTTGAGGGCACACATACTTTTGTGACAGCCACGTTCATTATCCTATTTTCTCTTATCATTAACTGTATTGTATGTTTTGCAGGAAATGACACTGTGTACTGGACAGACATGGGCCTGAATAGAATATCCCGGGCCAAACGTGATCAGACCTGGAGAGAAGATATTATCACTACTGGCATCAGTCGGGTGGAAGGCATCGCTGTTGACTGGATTGCTGGTTAGTAGTGCGACTCCCCAAGCCCTGGATTCGGCTGCTGTAAGCTGTCAAACCTGTATTGATTGGTCAAAATTCTTACTTGATTTGATGTGAATTGCTAAAAAAACATTAATCCTTAGTGACAGAGTTGGCTATCTAACTGTGTGTGTTGTAGAGCATGGGTAAGTTCATGGTGGGACCTTGTATCTCGTGCTTCTGTGGATCAATACACCTCTGCTGTATTTATATACCTGGTTATTGCTTTTCTCCACACAGGAAACCTGTATTGGACAGACCATGGTTTCAATCTAATAGAAATCTCCCGTCTTAACGGTGCGTACCGGTCAGTGGTCATATCTGAGGGACTTGATCAGCCAAGGGCCATTGCTGTACATCCACAGAAGGGGTAAACTGCCTTTTTTTGGTTGTTGTTGGCCTTTACCTTAATTATGTTTGACATATACTGTATTATTGTATTTGTGTTATTTGTTTTCAATTATTGATATTACCTGTTATTATATACAATATATACAATGCAGTATACATAATATTTACAGTTACTGTCATCTGAGATGAGAAAGTTTAATGTTCACCTTTAAATAACCTACTCAACCAGTTTTTCTTTTTCTCACTGTTTACAAAACCGAATTTGAGGGAATATTGCCAAAAAACAAAAACAAAAAAACAAGTGGATCACTGTTAAAATTGTTGCCCAAATATATTACCTCTTTTTCGTAGATACACTGCAGTGCATAAATCAGTGTTTTTGTGATGCTGGCCAGGTATCTCTTCTGGACTGAATGGGGTCAGAACCCCTGTATTGGGCGCTCCCGTCTGGACGGTTCAGACCAGGTTACTTTGGTCAACTCAGGCATCGTGTGGCCCAATGGAATTTCCATAGACTATGAGGTAAAGTTGCACCACACGCGTACAAACCAACCTCTTCTCCCTCAACTCCTCTCCCACATACTGTACGCCCCATGTCATTTCTTTTCTAGCTGAAAAATGACTTTGCCTTAGAGGTTCGGTTTGTGATATGCATTTTAAAATTACTTTGCAGGAAAATGCATTATACTGGTGCGACGCCCGCACAGATAAGATCGAGAGGATAAACCTTGAGACAGGTGAGAGCCGGGAGATTGTACTGTCAGTGCCCAACGTAGACCTGTTCTCAGTAGCTGTGTTCGGGCCTTACATCTACTGGTCTGACAGGTAATTTATTATTTTCTTAAATACACGCACTCGCAATGTCCTGCAAAACCCGCATTACTAACCTGACAATAACCCTTCCCTTCAGAGGTCTCATGTGAAAATATTAAGAACAGCAGCTCTTCATAGTGAGGGTCACCGCCTATTTTTGTAATACTCTAGGCAGAATTCAGTGTCATCAGCAAGGGCAAATCCTTCCCCACCCATAAAATCAGGCACACAGTTAAATTTAAGGATGTCTTATTTCTTCTTGTCAAGTCGGTTGCATTTTGCATTTTTCTACACCTACAGTTCTTTAAAACAGTATTGTGGGATCTGTGAAGCAACAACACACAGGTTTTAAACGATTGGTAAAGAAATATTTGTCTCACATGTCTCTTTTATATGCATATCTTTTTCTGTTTTACATGTTCTGACCTGTATTGCATGACTTGTAGATCAATCATGACATTCTCTCCCCTTTATACTGAGGACCACAATGCAAAGAAGCCATTAGCTTTATCATGTATTCATCTACAACTATTTATGTGTATTATATGTCAGGACTATTGTCAAACAAAATGTCTTTATATCGATCTAACTATTATCCGGCCTCAATACAAAGACAGAATACATATGCTTTCTACTCTGAAACTTAAACCACTTATTTTGCTCACCATCTCTCCCACGCTTAAGGGCTCACTCAAACGGTTCAATCCGACGTGGCTTTAAGACTGACACGAGTGAGGCTGTGACCATGAGGAGTGGTCTGGGGGTCAATTTGAAGGATGTGACAGTGTTTAATAGAGGCAGAGAAAAAGGTAGAGTTTCAACTTTGTCTGGATTCACACATTGACTTTTACTATTGCAGTCTTTGCTTATGCTCACTTTTGACAAGTTCTGCAATTTATAGTCAAGTATGATTTAAACATGCAAAATCTGAGGCAAACCAGTAATTGAAAATGTTTGTTTTAAAGGCACAAACCCCTGTGCTAGGAGTAATGGAGGCTGCCAGCAGCTGTGCTTTCACCTGGGTAGTGGTCGTCGGACTTGCTCCTGCGCCCATGGTCGCTTGGCAGAGGACGGCTTTGCCTGTGAACGTTATGAAGGTTATCTGCTTTACAGTGAGAGGACCATATTGAAAAGCATTCACCTTTCAGATGAAAATGACCTCAACTCCCCTGTCCAGCCTTTTGAAAATCCTGCATTTTTCAAGAATGTCATTGCCCTAGCCTTTGACTACAGTCAGAAGACAGCTGGGACCAACCGCATCTTTTTCAGTGATGTCCATTTTGGAAACATCCAGATAATAAATGATGACTGGACAGGAAGATCTGTCATTGCAGAAAGTAAGTGTATTTCACTTTTTTTTTTATGTGTTTATTATGTGTATGTTGTTAATTGTGTGTGATTAAGTAAGTTATGTAAATATAAATGCATGACATACATACACAGGAGCTCAATTGGGATTCCTTATGCGGGTCACCATGAACACATATGTGGGGCATAGACTATAAAATGTGTTTGATATCATTTGAGAAACTGTAAATAAAATATAACAAGGGGAGACAACCCTCTGCTTTGAACACTGAAGTGGAAATCAAAAACATTTTACATACTGATGGCAAAAGAAAAATCTTTCTGTAAGTGCAATGTCCTGTGCAACTTTGCTTCTGCTGCCTGAGAGAGAGAGATGCAAGCCAGAACATCCACTCAATGCTGCTGTTATTTACTGACATCAAACTTGGAGAGAAGAGAACACAAGTTAACCTATTTGCTAACCTGCTGTTTTCTTGACCAGTAGGATAGCTTTGTCTTTGAAGTTGTAATAGTTCTTTAAGATGACACAAGAGCGTAGGCTTATGTGTCAGGATACCCCCAACCCAATTTAACCCGTTACACACACAAATGTGCATGCACTCAAATACACATATGTAAATTTCAAGAGCTACAATATTACTGGTGTCATGGTGACCAGGTTTTTCTGTGCATGTATTACATCCATGTGTGTTTTGAATATGAGATGAGACAATAGGGTACTGGAGTTGTTGACATGTTCACCCAGTCATATGTCTGTCATGCACTTAATGGTAAAGATACACTTCAGTTTTTTATTAAAACTGCTCTCTGCTCAACACCTTTATTATTTCATTTCAGTTTTAATCATATGGGACAACCTTGTTAGGAACAAAATATTCACATACCATCAATAGCATGCACGTAGGTAGAGTAGCATTAATAGCATTTATCTCAACATACCTCCCATATATTCCTCCCCCGCTTAAATTTTTCCTGCCATTACTCCTCTGAAAAGACCATTTAATACTAAATCAGTAGGGTATAATACCTATATTTGAAAGCTTTCTTCTTACTGACTGTCACAGACTGAACAATGGGACCAATCCCTCTCCATTCTTTCACTAAATCTCAGTCAGTCCCGTCTTGATAAGCATGACTGGCGTCAGATGAAGAGCAAAAGCCTCTGTTCTGCTCGGCTAGCATCCTCTGCCGTTCTGTGAAGTTTCTACTGGGAGCAGAGCTCAGCACCTTCCCGCCCCCTCCTCACACTGGGAGACTGGCAGAGTGTTACTGATCTACTCCCCCCCTATCACCCCTCAACCCATCTCCCACACCCCTGCTGAGGGAGCTTTCTGATTTATTTATTTATCTTTTAGAAATGAACAAGCATTATTAAGAACCATCTGTCAGGATTTCTGTTTAAACCGGTGCAAACAATTAATTTGCGTACAATTAAAATTTCTGAATCTATAATATATGCCCATGTATTTTTTTTTTAAATCATTAGCAACACATTATGTGTGTGCAGCTATATTGGTACAGTGGTAGGATGCTATGACCTTCCTTGTTTCCAATTAGCTTATTCTGTTGTTGAGTGAAAGACAGTTTGTCCATTTAGTTCGTACATACTGTCCCTATGTTGTATACAAAAATGAAACTCTTTTCTATTTTCCTATAAAAGTTTCTGTCTGCATCCCGTCATTGAGGAAAGGTGAAGATGTTAATCATCCATATTTCCCTAATTAAACTCCATGTCCCCCATTAATTACTCCCTCGCCCCGCCAACAATTTGTGAGAAACGCCAAGCTGCCAGACGGCTTTTATTGCAAACTATTAATTAGTGATTGGCTGACTCAGGTAGTGTCTTAAGTATTCTCGAGCATGGTTTATAGGTCTTTAGATAAGGAGATACAGCCAAATTCTTTATCATTGGCCACATGTTCGCCATTAAGACAAATTAGGGGCTGCGTTGACAGATGATATTGTGCGTGAAAATGCAACAGTTACAAAAAAAGATGAGACCAGGCCCAATATATTTGCCAAATGCTGGACACAGATGTTATGTGAAAATGAAGACAGTGGTAAATTTACTCAAGTTATTTTATTGCTTTATTGCTTTATGAATGTTGTTGCTCCCATTGAGTTAAGAAAAGAGGAGAAGTCACTGCTTTGGCATTTCTAAATGCGTATCTTTTATGAAAGATAATCTCTTGTTTTGTCAAACAAACAAACAAATGTGCTTCCACATTGAAGAGTTACACATGAGCAAACAGACAAAACCTGGTTCATGCCGGTCATTTTTCCAATGTGCGCACAAAACTGATTTCCTGTCTGGTCCACAGACTGTAATATCTGACATCTTGCATAGGGTTTACTGGCTTTGCAGAGCATGCATTATTAATTTTTAATAAATGTGTGGTGATACAGCACATTTATTAAAATTAAGACAAAAACAAAAGTTTTCTTGATTTCGGGAAAATTTGATGCTTCCTTGATGTCTTGATGTAATTTTCCATTCAGTTTTCGGGGTTTGTTTTGCAATGAGAAGGACCATTGATGTTGTTTTATTTTTGTTTGTTTTGTTTTTTGTTTTTTTTCTTTTGCTGCTATAGTGTGAATGGTGTTTGTAACTCTTTTTGTTTCACTGTCCTCTACGAGAACATGAATGAAAACAGTCCCCCAATCATGGGGGTATCTTTGGGGAGCAGTAGGCATATTCAGTAGTACATATTACATAGATCAACTCCAAACAGCATTTTGTAATATTGGATAGATTTCATAACCAAAATGGCCACCCTGCATAATACCTATACGTGCTCCCAAGGCCTATATCTATAGAAGAAACTATCTTACTACATTTGCAGTTTTGTATTTATAAGTAAATATATATCAGTATATTATTAAGTATCAGTTGGTCTTTTACCTTACATATACACCTATATTCATATTTACTTATAAAGGATGTACTGCACTTTGTTATAGCCATAACTTGTAGACTGATGAGACAGATATTTCTCCCATTAAGATCTCAATGTGGTGTCATTTATGGCCTATTTAGGTTACTTACAATTTAAACGAAGATCTTGTGTGTCTGTCCTTTAAGATGTTGGTTCAGTGGAGGGCCTGGCCTACCACCGAGCCTGGGATACCTTGTACTGGACCAGCTCCACTACCTCCACCATCACCAGACAAACTCTGGACCAGAAACGAGTTGGTGCCTTCACCCGGCAGGCTGTGGTCACACTCTCAGAGGAAGACCATCCACATGTCCTGGCACTGGATGAGTGTCAAAAGTCAGTAGCTCTTCTAAGTTTCTAAGCTTCTAAACTACACTCGGTTTTATTGCCATTTGGAGTCATCATCTTGATGAGGAGCTATATAGAGCATGCTGATGACACTCTCTATGTTACTTTTGATCTTCATTATCTTAGCTTTGAATCAAATCAAATTGAATCAAGGGAAATGTTCTATTTAATGGCCCAGAAGAGTATGTAACAACCAAGCATAATAGCATTTTGTTACTTTAATTACATTACAAAGCTCAGAACTTTTTCCTGACTGAAGGCTTTTCTCTCTGATTTTCTTAGTGTTTAAATAAATTACACTTACAATAGGCTGCCAGAGTTTTTTTTTTTTATGAGAATAAAGAAAACTCAGCTAAAAGAAAAAAATAAACTACTGCTATTCTAAAATGAGTGCACTGATCGTATAATACTTTTAGGAAAGATTTAGGATTCTTGTACTTCTATAAATCTACTCATGGACTATATTGTTGATATTCTGCCAGGATATGTCCCAGGTAGAGCGCTCAAATCCACCTATTGTCTACTTCTCGCTGTAACAAATATGCAGACAAATCAAATTGTCTCCCTCTGGATCTGCGGAAAACAACATCAACTCAGGCTTTTAAGTGTGTGTTGTGCCTGCTTTTTAGCCTCCCCCTGTTCTAGATGCTAACACTTATTGTTAACACTTACCTTTTACTTACTTTTCACTCAATTCTCAATTTTAATAAATAATCTCTTGAGAATACAAAAAAATAAACTTCAAATTGCCCAATTATTTAAAGGACCTGTGATTTAGTGGCTAGTCTAGCAGTGTAGTAATTTCCTTCCTAGTCTGAAGCAGAAATTAGAGGCATTTCCAGTGATCATGAAATGCATGAAAAATGTGACACCGCCTACCTAGAGCCAGTGTTTAGTTTGTCCATCCTGGGCTACTGTAAAAAACATTGTGATTCAACTTGTCAGATTCTATGGAAGAAGACCCACCTCAAAACACCTCCAAACTTGAATAGTCCCACCATCATGTTTCACTGTAGTCTTGATACAAGCAGTGTGATGACGTTGATGTATTGAACTATCTTTGATATGTGGTCACTTATGGTCTACCTGATTGTTCTTTGGATAGAAATTATATAGTTTCTGCAAGGTGTTTTAGAGTTCCATGCACTGTCACCTTAGAAACCTCTAGCCATGTGTTGACACTGAAAAACTTGGTGTTGGTCTCATCAAATGATGAAAAGTTTTGTGTGTTCTTTCACCACAGAACACAGTTATTATTGCTGTTTAACTATTATCTTGGTAACTTTTTAGCAAGAATCCATTCAGTCCTAAGGCTTTATTTGTTGCATTATGCCATCTGGAACTCATCATCTGACATATCCTAAAGAGGATTGTGTTTAGGTGGGCTTTTTACACTTCAGGTGTAAGTGTTCTGATCTGTTCCTAGCTGTGTGTTTCCTGTTGTTAAAAAATAACACTTCAGTATTCCTGTCACATCTACTTCAGATTTAACACTTGCATATTCATGAATATAAAAAAAAAATACTGTGAGCAGTCTGAAAAGAGTAAGTATCTTGCTCCTCTTGTTGTACTAGCTAAATTAATTTCTTGACCTCTATATCTTGGGTTGCCATTTTGGCACCATATCCATCCCACTCCAGAAACACTGTCTGATAATTAGAATTCAACTCAAGTGGCTAATTTTCTGTCCCCGGTTGTGACTTCTGACCAGAGTCCTTATTATTGCCCAAGGGTGGGCTTCATCATAGTGTAACATGAGACCTCAGGCTGAAAACATTTCTCATACAATTTAAAACATAACCCTTTTTTTCAGCATGGGTGTGATTTAAAATTGTGCACCATTCCATATAAACCGAGATACACATTCTTAAATGTATTTACTCTGCTGTTATTTCTGGTTTTCATGTTGCTAGAAGTCCTCACAGTGGGGATTATAAATAAATGACCTCCCATCAGGTTTTGGCAACTACAGGATTATGTTGATGACTAACTGACATCACTGCAGAAACCTCCAGCCATCTATCCAATTTAGATGGATTTTTTTTCTGTTCATTAGTGTTTGTTTTGCTTACACTGCAGAGAGTTCCCTGGTTGGCATGTTTTTTGTCTGTCTTGTCACACTCAGTAAAGATTTGTCTGCTGACTAGTAATTAAATGTATGGTTTGGTTGACCTCTCACATTTTAGCCTGATGTTTTGGACCAACTGGAATGAGCAGAGACCCAGCATCATGAGATCCACCTTAGCAGGCAAGAACATGAAGATTATCATCGGTTCTGACATCCTGACGCCCAACGGACTGACTATTGATCACAAAGCAGAGAAGCTCTACTTTTCAGATGGAAGCCTTGGCAAAATTGAGAGATGTGACTACGATGGTTCAAGCAGATATGTAAGTATTAAAATAATGCCCCACCAAGTAAATTATATAATTGTGGTTGTGCAATTTCGAGTAACATATTTATTTCTCTCTGTAAAAAAGCAATATTTTAATTTTTAGTTTTTCTGTCATTATAAGGCATGGACACTGTTTTGATTACATTTCCATATCTTTATATTATACCCTTTGAAATTCTCATAAATCTTTGTTTTTATGAAAGAGACCCAGTTACTCATTAGAATCTATTTTCCACATTTGTCTCTCTGTGATGGAGATGCTTTATTACAAAACATCTGAGAAACATGGGACATATTCAGGGCAGAATGTCAGATTGATCAGTCCTTTTATCCTAAAATGAAACTTTTTTTTTTCAGCCTTCCATTTAATCTCTCATCCCTATTGAGCTCCCATGATATGGTCTATACAGGAGATAGGATCTGAAATATCTCTTGATGTTCTTTCTGATATTTCATCTCTGAGGGTACAGAGGTTTTCCTTAATCACAGAAGTCATTCCTTGCAAAAGTAAAAAAGCTCAGTGAGGGGAGTTTTTTTTTTGTTTTTTTTTTGGGTCCATGAAAAAGTTGCATGCATTTTGCACAGTGCCCTGACTAGATATATGTCTTCTGTATTCTGGAGTGTAAAAGATTACAGTACAAGATGGCCTTTTTTGCTCTGGATATCAGTTTTTGCTTGACATGACCTCTGCAGCTCAGCACCTTGGCCCATCTCAATTAGTTACCCATATGTTTGCTGAGCTGGGTCACAAGACTCGGGAAGTCTTCACCTTTGGGTCCCCATCAGCTCTTGCTGCAGTCTAATCCTGCTAATGAAGGCTTTGCTGTGAGACCGCTCTGGGTGCAGATTCTCCATTCCAATTAAAATGTGTAAATTAAACAGAGATGGCTGATTGTCAACTTCATCGTGAAAATCTCAAGACAATCCATCTATTATATACAAGAAGCTTTCTATGGAGATAGAAGCTTAAGGCTCCTTGTCACTTTTAGTGTGTACATTGATCTGATGTGTTTAAATCAGCAAAGAAAATTGAAAAAAAGCTGCAAGGTTTCATTTTGGGATGAAAGAAATGGGTTAGGTCTTCCTATAGATACAAAAAAATCCTGTTATAGAACATCCTGTTATGAGTTGTATGAATGTGGACTTTGATGCTAGTGGGGTATCCTCGAGACCCTAGCTCACCTTCGTCAACGCCACAGTGTCATTACAGTGTGGTTGACAACAGAGAAGAGCAGGAGCTCTGGCACGGTTCACTCCCCCTTGCAGTCTTGAGGGTGGAGACCCACAGTGTTAATGAAGGCAGTGAGTCACAGAGGCCATCAGAGTGCATGCCAAGGGAAGATGTCAGTATGTTTAGCATGGTAAAGATGAAGAGAGGGAATATAAATTAAGACCAGTCTGGGAATGGTTAGTGTTGTTTGACATTATAGTGTGCTCTCTGGGCATGTTTACATTGTTATGTAAAACTGAGGTAATCAGTTCGAAGTTTGTCTGCATGGCAATTTAACTACCTTCATTTGTTGAGCAGAGAAAGAGTGATAAGAATGCATGACATATTTTCACATTTACCTAGTTCAGCACAAAAGTAATGGGTTGCAAGCTGTAAAGCTAATGTCTCCCAAATCTAATTTCCTATCAATATGTTCCATCCTACCCCATCTGGCGTTCAATCTTTCCCTCTCTTTCTCTGTTGGTCTCTGTCTCTCACTCACCTGATGGCCAGTTGTTGCTTCCACACGCTGGGCTCCTTTAATCAACACCTGTCCTATTAATCCCAGTATGGCACAGGGCTAATGTGATGCTGCTTACAAGGCTGTCCCATTTAATGGCTGAGACTACAGAGCTGCTGGAGGCCCTGATTCCCTTCCACCGCACCCCCCACCGCCACCACACCCCCCGCCACCACCACACGTATACACATACGCACACACTCACAGTCCTAGAGAGTCCCACAAGGAGGCATCTGATGGATTCCTGCATTCCTGCCAATGACACTGTCATTTACTCCCCCAACATCTGGGTTAAGCAGTCATGTGGGTGGTGGGGTGATGTGTTGATTAATGAGTCGTAAAGCATTGTTCACCACATTATTCCTAGGGTTACACTCAAAATTCTGCTGATGCTTCCCCCAGCCATATCTTGAAAAGATAGTTATTGCCTTGTCCAAGGAAGTACTATAAACTGTAGTAATAGTTATAGTATGAAATGTATGAATTATCCATGTCAACTATTCAGCATATAGAATTATTCACATACACTGTAAATGTGCTAGTAACAGAAAATCATTTTAAATGAGAAAATCATGATGTGAAGCAATCTCAACAGGAGCAATTTGTTCTTTTAGGTCATAATTAAATCTGGACCTGGAAACTTCTACGGGCTTGCCATCTATGCAGATTTCATCTACTGGTCCGACTGGGCCCGCAGGTCTGTGCTGCGATCCAATAAGTACACGGGCGGTGACACCAAGGTACTTCGAGCAGATATACCCCATCAACCAATGGGAATTATAGCCGTGGCCAGAGACACAAACAACTGTAAGTATTTAATCACCTGGAGATGAGCTTAATTTAATGACCATTTGATGCAGTGTTGTGTCTGCAAATATTTGTGTATTATGTGTTTGCAGGTGCCTGGGTGTGTCTGCTTATGAGCAGAACGTCATGCATACATATTAATTATGTTAGCGTAGTTTAGGACAACAGACCAAAATAAACATGTTGTTTTATGCACTTTTTATTGCAGCAAAACGAAAAATATCAGAGGAACACTGCCACTTGTTCAGTTTGAATGCACTTGTCTGTATGTTTTTTGAGGCTTGCACACAATTTCATCCCCCACTCTATTCATTTTTTCAATTCTACACTTTAGGAAGTAATAAAGCCAGATAAATTCTACTCTTCTGGTTTTTCCAAAGCAAAATATCACCAAAACAGAATGTTATCTTTTGCTTTGTCAACCTGCCCCACTGGTGGCCAGGGACTACAGTTGGAAATTAGCTTTTAGCTTATCTCGGGAGATAAATGTATTGTGCATTGTCCCTGTAGACAATAAAAACAAAGACAACAAACAACAACAAACCTTTTTTTTTTTACAAGGGCTTCTTAAAGTTTGTTTTGAATCCTTTCTGACACTGAAGCAGCATATTTACATTATCTCTATATACAGTTGAAGAAAAACCTTTATTGTTAAGGTACATATCCTGAACAGTAAACTGAATGTAAACTTGAAATAAAATGCCATAAATGCACACATACAATAAAACATATTCCTCAGGAGGCAAATAAAAGTCAAAAATTAGCAAAAGTTGGCCACTGGTATATCATTAAGATTCCTCTAACAAAAAGCAAAATATTTTAAAAAGGCTCCACATTTTGATGCAAAAACAGTGGGAATGATAAATGAATGTGGTCTTATTTAGAAAGGCTAGAAACTTAAGTTTCAGAGGTAATTAATAAAAAGCTATGTTGTAAAGGGAGTCTCTGAAGTGTCGTATAAAGTTTAATTTCCAAGTAGGACAGAGGGAAGTGGGCTTAAGCATGTCCCACTGGTTGGATGCTGAGAGCCACGTTGTTTCTAGTTTATCTCTTCATTGGAAATAATCACACCCCATGACCTGCATGGGCACAGCTGCAAATCCACAGCATAATGTGTAGTGATAGGAACTGTTGATCTCATAATCAATTTATCCTTCTTGGTCTTTACATTGTTAACCTCTTATTGCATTTCCCTTGTCATGAATATCCTGACTATAAATAATCATACAAATGGTTTACCTGAGCTGTAGAACACAGGAATGGTTTCTTCTCTCATGAATAAAATAGACATGGCTGGAGGGCAGGTAATAACAGAAGGTCTCCAATGGACACGCTTTGTGAGCGTTTCTGAACACTTTCTCTTGATACTATGTCTCTTGCTGCCAAGCTTCTTTTCTACATTTTCTCTCAGGACTAGCCTGACACTCATATTTACTTTCACAGGTTATGTCTGCAATTTGGTCACGCAATTTAGTGCATGACATGTTTCCCACAGAGCTACAAACAGCTTTTTCACTTAGCACCCCAGGCAGAGAACGACTAAAGTATGCAGCATTGTAATATGTGCTACCTTGGGGAGAATAATAGTCAGTATTAGTACAGAACTTTAACAGCAGAACCTTTTATTCACAAGTTGACCACTGATTATTTTTAAATAAAAACATGTAAGTGCAGCATTTCACTTTAATCAGCTCCATGCATAATACAAAAATATTGATTAAAAAGAGGTCCTCTGCCTATTTTTGGTTAGTACTGTTAGTAACTATGATAACTGACAATATCACTCTATAGGATATCACATCAATACCTTTCTATCTGAACTGTAATTGAATTCTACACAAGAAAATCAGCTATCTCACCCATTTCACACATTAAAATTAACAATAAGGTTTGGTGTCAGGCACCTGGAGTCAAAAAGCGAGAGCTCTTTTCTAGATTGACCAACATTTAAGAAAAGACATTATTCCCATGGTAAGCAGATAATCCAAATTCTGCTTCATTTACTAAAATAATACAATAGACAAGGAAGGCCAAGGCTAAGTGTGCCCAGCAGAAAGGTAAGCCACAATGCTTCCTCAGAAGATAAATCCATGAACGCATTGATCATCTCAGTCTGATGACATCTAAAACAAAGAGTATCCTCAGGGAGATTGTTGTTTTAACTGCATCTGACCGCCTAATCAGTTTTATTTGATTGTTATTGAAGGTGAGCTGTCCCCATGCCGACACATGAATGGTGGCTGCGGTGACCTTTGTCTCCTGACCCCGTATGGGAAGGTCAATTGCACTTGTCGTGGAGAGCGTGTGCTGTTAGATGACAACAGATGTGTGTGTAAGTCATGAGGTGCTTCCAATTTAATTGTACTGATTCCACAGATGCTAACCTTTGGAACATTCTTAGGACTAGATATTGAATTTATTTTATTTTAAGTACCATTGTCTACTATATATATATATATATATATATATAGTGTAACCTGACTGTTAGATTCTCTAAGATTCTCCACTAAGATCTTATTCATGCTGTTTACATGAACCTTTGATGTCTCTGAATTGATTCCTTTCCACATAACCACACATAACCGGGAGAGCATGAACAGCTGCTGTCTCTTCCTCCTTGACTAAGCAGTGAGTTTGTAATGGTTCCAGAAGTCATAGTCAGTACAGCTCTGGAAAATAAAGCTATAATGTTGTGCCACTTCAAGTTAATGCAGACAGCAGAAAACAAAGTTGGAAGCATAAGGTGTCACAGTTACCTGCTTAAAGTCACAAGACGAAAGCATTTCAATGGCAACTTGCTACCTAATTTGACACATTGCTGGCTGAATTTGAAATGCAATGTGACGGTAGACCATAAGGTAGAAGGAGGTGTTCAAAACGAAGGAGATTTGGCCAGACTAAACATGGAAAGTGACTCAGAAGAGCTGAATGGTAGGCTGGTTGTCAAGAACGACAGGCTTTCTACCACACCCTGATGCCACTCATTACCAGAGCAAGGTTGAGTTTCACATTTTTAATTTATGAAGCTGCAACAAACAGAAGAGAGAGTTAAACTGGTCAAAATCTGTCAAGGTACTTATTGTCAGAATTTCAACTGATGAAATTACAAAAAGGACAATGTTGACTTTTACTATGAGATATTAGTAGCAGATCAAATGAATATCACACAAAGACAAGCATTTCACAGTCAGATTACCCTCAAGTTGAAGTATAAGGGTAATGAGGTCACTGAATGCAGTTATGACATTTACAAACGTTGACACAAAACTGATGTAAATGTTAAGTTCACTACAGTATGCATTGAATGTCGCCTCTGAGTACACCCATATGTAGTTTTGAAGTTTGTTCAATATAAACAGTTGAGTTTTGAGATTTGGACAGTCATAGTTCATCACCCTCACCGTCTTCTTCTGCAGCAGAAAATTCCTCTTGCAACATCCACACTGAATTTGAGTGTGGGAATGGCGAGTGCATAAACTACCAGCTAACCTGTGATGGAATAGCCCACTGCAAAGATAAATCAGATGAGAAGATGCAATACTGTGGTAAGCAACACTTCAGAGCTCTCTCTGAAGCATATTCAGATAAGAATGTAGAGAATGTTGGTTTCATAGAATTCTTGTTGAATCACTAAAAGCACCAACTGACCTGTCTGTCATTGGTGTTCCTGTCATTAAAATTTGGTAAGTGTTTGTTATTTCTAACATATTTATGAATTTCACTGTGTTCAGTCAATAGGAGCTGTCGAAAGGGTTTCAGGCCCTGCTACAACCAACGGTGTGTATCCAACAGTCGTTTCTGTGACGGGATCGATGACTGTGGGGATAACTCTGATGAAGCGTTCTGTAGCAGTGAGTCACAGCCGTTTGATCTCCTGTTCAAGCTGTCCTGCCTCTGAGGGCAGGAGCCAGCCACACTAATGCTTATATTAATACAGCACGCAAGGCCACATGCTGTGCTAAGCCTTCACCGTCTAATGAGCCCCAAGATCATAAAGAGGACACAAATTCAAAGAGGCTCCCAACCCCCATTCTTAAAAGCTTCTTTTGATAGCATGGACAGTACTTTGTGTCCCTTCAACATGGACAGACTGAGTTTTTTTTTTTCTTTTTGACATTGGTGGTGAAATAATCCAGTAAAAGTGCAGTTATGTTTATTTCTCTGCTGTAATTGGACTATAGTGGGAAACTATTGAGATGTATAGACCCTTAATGCTGTACTAAGCTGACTGAGCCCACAAGGAGACAGTAGTCTTCTCATAATTAATGTGGACCTTCCAACTTAGCAGTCTGGGATTTCAGGAAGGAGATCTCACTATGGTGTGTCAACAAAAACTTCTGTATTACCATTAGAACGTTTAATGCTAGTAATATACCGTATATGTTATATAAGTTATAACCTGATAACGTAATGCATACATGGGAAGTTGCCTGAGCCATTGTACACTAGTAATTGAACAATAAAACTAAGATGCTCCTTTTGCGTATTACGGTGTCATGACCCTCTTCGCACCACTAAGAGGGTCATGACAGTGAGACAATTTTCATAACACAGGCAGTTCAACGGCACAGATACTGCAACTGCTCACAAACGAAAAAGAAAGAGGTTCTAAGTATTGTTGTGAAATACCTGTAACCATCTCAGAGTGCTGTCACTGTTATGCTATTCGGCTTTTTGAAATGCTAACTATTTCCCTCAGATGTCACATGTGGAGCCTCAGAGTCATCGTGCAAGGATGGGAGCTGTGTACCCAACTCTGCCTGGTGTAACCAGGTCATTGACTGTTCCGATGCCTCAGATGAAAAAAGCTGCAGTAAGTCCTTTAGCCTTCCATTTGCATTGCAGTTGTGGTAAAATAAAATAAAGTGTAAACACACAACTCTACCTGTATCAGATTCAGATGCATCTTAAATCTGTGCTTGTCACTTGAATCAGATTGCCCCTGTCAGCCTGGTACCCCCATGATTACTACCACTATGACAAGACAATTATTGTGATGTGTTTTGTATTCAGACCACACCGACTGCTCTCACTTTTACAAGCTGGGGGTGAAAGAGAAAGATTTCATCGGCTGCAATTCCACCTCACTGTGCATCCACCCCTCATGGATCTGTGATGGTGCAAACGACTGCGGAGACTATGCTGACGAGACCAACTGCCAGGGTAAGCATCCACCACATACAAAGATGCACATTTTGTGGGTGCATTCAAACACAGATTAAGGAAGTCAGCATCAATTAGAAAGGACTAGAAAAGACAGATTTAATTTTTACACACAATTATGACAATGGAATAAGAGATTCAGAGAGAGCTTAGGAAAAGATAATGACTTCAATCATAGCAAATATCCGGAGGACTGACTTAGTTTTGTTGTTCATCCCAGTTTCCCATGGGCAGAAGTGTGAGGAAGGCCACTTTGCCTGTCCAAGTGGGAACTGCATCTCCAGCGTGTGGCTGTGTGATGGCCAAAAAGACTGTGAAGACGGAGCAGATGAATTCCAATGTGGTAAACCAACAAATCTTACCTCTAGACAATAAACTGAGACAATGTTTTGTTCTCTAATGTGTAGAAAATAGATGAGATCTTTTGGTTGCTGTACACAACACAGTTGGCGGTTGGAAGGATATTTATTTTCCATTAACAAGAAGCTATTTGTTGTAATGTTTTTTGTCATTTAAATAGATCCAGGCCTGCAACACATTTAGCATACAGTATAGAAGACGAAGACAGAAAGACAAGAGATGATTATTTATCATGCCATAAGGCAATTTCTCTCTCTTCACTTTGTTTTGCCCCCCGTCATTGTGTTTGAGATTTCTCAAGTGGGTGTTGCTGCTTGTTTGAAAGTCTAATTCCGACCCTGAATTCAGAGTCAGAAGTTTTTCCCCTTCTCTCTTTGAATTATAATATACAGTACTTCCAGTGTAACATTTAATTAATGAGCTATCACTCACTGAAACGGCTATGCTGAAGATGGGAATGTGGGTTCAATGGAAAGCGATGACATATGAAGGGATTACACATTACAATGCCACTCCTCTACTTCCCTCAGCAGTGGCAGCAAGAGCATTCTTACTCTTACTGCTTTGATCCATGAAACTGTATGCAGAACTTAACATGACAAAGTCAAGATTACTACAATTAAACAAAAGGACCATAATTAAGCCATGGTATGGCTTATTGGCATACCCATTTACGTGTCATTGCTTTTGGCATCAAAGCAAATCTGACTGCATGCTTTAGTGTAGGTGGTCAGAGTAGCTGTTAAGCTTCATCACTGTGACACACATGCACAATGTAATTAGATCTGATGGTGTCCACAAACACACACAGTCACACACACAGTGTCAGCCTGTTGTATTGTCTAGCCCATTGACTGCATGGTCTAGCCTATTAAAGTGTAAGAAGTCACGAAGCAGTCAGCAGCATTAAATACAAAGTGTGCTGTCATCCCTGTGCAGCATTCTTTTCATTCCCTGTGAGGAAAAAGAGATGTAACTTTCAATTATCAATGCCAAACACACCCCATTGCAGACACACACAATCAGGAATTTTGTTGCATCCTCTTGCACCTTTCTTTGTCTTTGCAGCAATTCTATAGATGGCAATGTTGGTCTGTCAGTCTATGGTCCACCACTTTAGTCCAGAATTAAATATTAGATGGATTGAGATGACAATTTCTATATGTATTGTCCACATTGCTTTGATGATCCACTGACTGCAACTATTGGATGGATTGTCACACACTTTGATACACATATTCTTGGTGCCCAAAGGATCCAGTGAAATAACTCGACTTGATGGATCATGAAAGATGGGCACAACAAATATTCAGGGCTTCCAGGCATTGTACCCTACTGGCCTTGGTGATTTTTCTCTACTGCCACCACAAGTTTGATGTGTGGTTTTGAGTCTCTTGGCAATTGGTGCATGAACTGTCATGAATTTTTTTGATCCCTTAACCTGTGATCCTGTGCCAATATCAGGACAGATCAAATCTGTCCCAAACTTTGGTTTATGACCAAATACCTGCATGAATTAAAAAAAAAAAAAAACTTGTAAACAAAACTAATGGCACTGCCATCAGTCTCAGCTGCACTTTTTATTTAATGCCAGTCAGTAAATGTTAGCATGTTACCACAAGAAATTACGATGGTGACTGTGTTAAACACATTACATTAGCGTTTAGCCTAAAGTATACCCTCACAGAGCAACTAGAAGTGCTATATCAGTGAAACTGATGACATCAAGAACTAATTTCAAGACATTTTTAGAAATAAATAAATAAATGCGACTGTAGAGCTTAGATGTATTTGCCTTTGAGAGTGTTTGACTAAGATGATGTTGATCTCTGTCTGGGTTTCTTCTCTTGTATAATTAACTGGCACCTTTGTTGACATTTCCTTTGCAAGAAACAGAGGAAGGAAGTTTAGTGTAATTCAGTTTCATATTTAATGGTCTTTGAGTTATCTGATTTCTTTTCATAAATTGGCCATAAATGTTGTTAGAAAGATGCATAACACGCGGACGCATTTTCATTCCTTTATCGAAAAATGTCATTTGTGCCTGTGTGAAACGATAACATCCAATGCTTCAAATGTGCTTATATCAGAACTGATATGAATTACGCTGCAATTCTTTGAGAAGTTCAGAATAGCTTTTTCAGGACAAATAGACAATATTCCCATTCCTCAGAGTTAATTATCATATAAAAAGCTCTGGCCACTGATAATCTGACTGCAACGGCAAAGTGGTTTGAGGAAAATGTCATTACATTTCAGAAATTTCAAATTCCATATCTGATTAGATGAAATAGTCATTTGTCACTTCACAGAGCATAATGCGCTTTTCTACTGTGTGAAACACTATTGAAAATGAGACATAAAAGACTTTCTTTTATAGTTGTAATGTGCTGTAGACCTGCCATTTTGTTAAACACTTGAAGCAGCTGTTGCACAGAAAGTCCAGATAATCACAGTTTCAAGATTTAGCCATTTAATGTTTATCTCATCTTCATCTTACATCATCGTATCAGTGTATGTAACGCTGGTGTGATGTTAAAAGTCTGACAGGAAACGAAGCAATCTAGTGTGAGAGACACATCCCTACCCCCCTCCCTCAGAAGGATCCACAATTCCTTGTACTGTGGTCTGACCTTGAGCACACACCCTCCCTTCCTTCTCTCAACATCTCATCAAAGCTCTGGCAGACTATGCCATCCCTGACATCTGAGAGAAAGAGACCGCAGAACAACTCCCCAGGGAGAGTGGGTGGCTCAGTGACACAAGCTCAGCAGTGATTATGAATATATCCACATTTTACACAATAGCTTTTACACAGTGATCAGCCAAGTGCTCTATTATTTGACACCCAACTGTTTCTTGTCACCCCTGGCATCCTAGTTCATTTTCTAATAAAATAAATCTTTATAATTAATACTACAGTGGTTTGATATTGATGCAGATGAAGATATTTAATCTCGACACTTGTTTTGTGTTGATGCTTCTATTTTTCTGCACCAAAAGCATTTATCAAAATGTCTTCTCTAGGAGAGAAAAGGAAAAAAATATATGTAGTTACAGTCCTTTTGTGTGGCAGTTACACCCGTGTGCTGCTAAGCAGAAAAAATACAGAGAAAAACAAGCAAGCCAAGGGGCAAACAGAAGCCAGCTCACTTGTTGTGCTTTGATTAAAAACATTCTGCCCCTTCTATAGGGTATGCCGCTTTGTTGTTGTTTCCTCCTCACTTTGTTTGATTTATGGCGATGAAATTCCTTTCCCACTGCCCTCTCCAGACTCGTCATGCTTGTGGAACCAGTTCGCCTGCTCAAAGAACAAGTGCATTGCCAAACAATGGCTATGTGATGGGGAGAACGACTGCGAGGATGGCCTGGACGAGAGCGTGCAGATCTGTGGTAAGTGCCCTTTCAGATGTCACAGGGAATCTGCTGATGGTGTAGTAGGTCACGTCTGTAATACCTTGTGTGACAGCTCCATGTGTTTCCCTAAAAGAGCTGAAAAATGAATGGACAGAAATGAAACGATCTTAATGAGACAACAAATGAGGCCGCAGGCAATTCTGATGATTTGGGCGGGCACTCAGGCAAATAGATTTTTTTTATGACTGAGGCCCAAGAGGCACAGCTATTTCAAGGGGCAAATGAGATGTGCATGCAATGAAATCTACAATAAAATAAAAAAGAATCCAACCAATAAAGAGACAAGAATCGCTCTGAACGTTCGTTGTTTAATTGCATACAGAATTCAAGAAAATAATTGTTACTCACAATAGTACAGTCATTGTTTGTCAGATTTTATCTGGGGAACTGCTGCACAATGAAAAGTTAGTTTGGGTCATTAAGGGCAGGGCTATCAGTGGAAAACCATCTGATATCTTATATGAGAGCAGAACATGTGCTTTGATTTCTTTTGAATTATTGGCCAATGTTTGCTGATAATAGAAGGTACCATCCTAAGAAAACCAAATACAGCTGCTCTTTAGCTTTAGAGTGCACCTTTTAGTCAGTATTCTCTGTGGTACAATTGTATTTTTTGCTTTTGAAAGTTAGTGGTCCTGTTTTTCTCTCAGGCTCGGTGACGTGTGCTCCAGGGCTGTTCAGCTGCCCTGGGTCGTATGCCTGTGTTCCTAAACGCTGGCTCTGTGATGGTGAAAGGGACTGCCCTGATGGGAGTGACGAACTTGCTGCAGCTGGCTGTGGTAAATTCTAGTTCAACATGTTGAATACCTCCTGGCAGTAATAAAAGAAACAACACATTTAACACATATTGCATGCCATGCTTAAAAAAAGAATCAATTAATTATTTAATTATTCCTTGAACTCACTTGTTTCCTTGCATTAGCACCCAACAACACGTGTGATGACAGCTCATTTCGCTGCAGCAACAAAGCATGCATCCCTCAGCGATTCGTCTGTGACCATGACGATGACTGTGGAGATGGGTCCGATGAGTCAGTAGAATGTGGCAAGTAGACTGATGCTGCTGTCTTACTTTTAATATTCGCTGGTGCTTTATGAATATGCCCTAATTGAAAGCTGCACTAAGTAAGTTGAAAAAATAAAAAATAAAGAAAAAGTAGACAGGTAAAAGAAATGAAAGGTTGAAGTGAATTAAAGTAAAATTTACTATGCAAGAGGAGCCCAGAATAAAGCCCAATTAAAACATGGCCACGATGGGTTAGAGACTTTACATGAAGGGCCAAATTTAAACCTTTTTTTTTTATTATTATTATTGTGCATGTTGTTTAAACATTAAATTAGTAAAAAAAGAAAAAGAAATGATGGGATGATAGTCTTTGTAAATTAATTTTAATTATTTGTATAGATAAATATTAATGGAATAATTGAGCTTGGCTTTATGTGTAAAAGTTTTCTAAGTTAAGTTTTTTTTTATTAAGTTTTATTTATTTATTTATTTATTTAGTTTCATTTTAATTGGATGTTGTAATTGTAACTGAACTGACACCTGAATTTTATTTGGGCATATTTTTGGTGCCTGACCTGCAATTCTTCTTTGCAGTGATATGAACAATCACTACATAAATCCCACCTTGTGCAGCTTTATTTTTCACTATTTGCACAATTGTCACGGCCAAGTGTAACTTAATGAAAAAGTGTCTATCTCTTTCTCCAGTCTATCGCTCCTGTAGATCAGAGGAATTTCGCTGCAGGGACGGCCGCTGTCTTCTCAGCTCTCAGTGGGAGTGTGACAGCTATGCAGACTGTCCCGACCACTCTGACGAACTGCCTCTGAACCTCAAGTGTCTGGCCGCAGGTAAGACTGCTGTATGGCTCTCAGCTGGGATTTCTTCATCAGTGTCACCAGCAGCACCACTCGCCCAGGAAACTGGCAGGAACACTTGGAGGGAACAAAAGGCGCTACAA
Source organism: Larimichthys crocea (assembly GCF_000972845.2). Lineage (NCBI taxonomy): Eukaryota > Metazoa > Chordata > Actinopteri > Sciaenidae > Larimichthys > Larimichthys crocea. The sequence goes on from NC_040028.1 coordinate 7,268,476, forward strand.
CCAGGAGAGCTTCTTTGAATCGAAATAATCTGTCAAGATCCGTTGTCAGGCCAATAACCTTCCCCAACTTTATTGAGAAATTACAGGGCGTTGTGCCAGTGACAACCATGTCTTACTCTTTTCAGGAAGCTTGTGCAATGGCTCCTTCTTCATGTGCTCCAATGGACGCTGCATCTCTGAGAGAAATCTCTGTGATGGTAGAGATGATTGTGGAGACCGGTCGGATGAGAGGAACTGTAATGTGAATGAATGCTTGAACCGCAGAGTCAGTGGGTGCACACAGGATTGCCAAGATCTTCCAGTGGGATACAAGGTAAGTGACTAGAGGACTATACACGCTTCAGTAGCTTGGAAGTATATTCGCCCTCAGGATCACTCCCTGGCTACAGTTGGTCCATAAAGCCTAATTCATTCAGCAAGAGCTTAAACCAGGGTGCAGTAAAAATGCAGATGGGAAGATAAAAATTGAAAAAAAATATTTAAAACAACCTGTGCACTAGTTACTGAACATTTGTAAATATGAGTCACAGTTATAATATGTCCTCCTTTTGACAGCATGACTTTAATCATAATCAAGTTTTGACATTTTAATTTATAGACTTTTACTGTCCTACAGTTCTAAGCCCTTGCATCATTAGCAGCAGGTAAAACATGGAGCTTATATTTGTAATAGTGTGGACATGGATGATTAATGACAGATAATGAATCAAGCCTAACTTTGCACATCATTAAACAGACAAAGATGGGTGGGAGCATACATATATTTAGTCTTTCACTTTTTGAATAACCTTGAACACTATAAGGAGAGTCTAATGATATGCCAGCACATAACACATAACACACTGCTCCGGGAAGTTGCCTGGCAGTGGTGGCATGTGATGCTAGGGTTGAATCCAGGTCAAGGCCACATCCGCTGGAGTGTTCCAATGACTACAACTGTTGTCAGACTGCAGTAGTTTATGCCTTCCTCTCTGGATTTTACTCTCCCACTCTCCCGTAAGACAGTGCTCACTGCATCAGAAAAGTGGCTGAAAGCACAGAAAACTTCTATTGCCTGTCATGAAAGGGGCAAAGCTGGACAGAGAGCACGTCAATGCAGACCCTTAGCTCATCCATTTGTGGCCTGAACAGGGAGATCAGCAGAAAGGCCATCAAGGTTATAACTTTGGATAAGAAAGGGATTTGCAGTGGGTCCAGAGCAGCTGATACAAGCAGTTTAAGTTATTTCTGGTGGTCCCTGGTCACTGAAGTGCAATGGAATTTTTGAGCCCTGGTATAGTTTGTCTATAACATGGCTTTGATGTCGTATACATTATGCTAGATGCTAGGTTTGCATTTCTTACCTGCAGGAGTGTGAAATATTTTCAGGTGTTATAGATTGATCTAAAATTACTAATAAGGGCACTGCTTTTATAATGTGGCCACAATTAATCATTGTATGAAAAACTCAAATGTTTCATGTTTTCAAACACGTCTTAACCACTTAACACTTAAACTGAAGCTTTCTGATCAAATCTACCATTTCTACATTTATTTGTGTTTTGTGTCCTCAGTGCAAATGCTGGCCTGGTTTCCACCTGAAGGATGATGGGAAGACTTGTGTGGATGTTGATGAATGTGCCACTATCCTTCCTTGTAGCCAGCGTTGCATCAACACTTATGGCTCCTTCAAGTGCCTTTGTGTAGATGGCTATGAAGCCTTGGAGCGCAACCCCAACATATGCAAGGCATTGTCAGGTCAGTTGAGGTTTTGATCCCACAACTTTCAGAATTTCAGTGTATAATTACCAGCAATCATCTAACACTGTATGTTTCTCATTTCAGCTGAAGAGCCTTTTCTCATTATGGCAGACCACCATGAGATCCGGAAGCTGAGTGTGGATGGCTCAAATTACACCATTTTGAAACAGGTAAATGATATCTACATCACCACCATTGTGCCTGCAGTGACATTTTCACAGGGTAGATGATTATTGTTATTATACTGACTTAATATCTTTGGCTCTTTTTGTGTTTAGTTTTGAATCTCGGCTGTGTCTATTTCCCAGCCTGGAAGACATATATTGATTGAGAATGAGTTTAAATGGCTGTTTGAACACCTTTGAAAACATCAACTTTTGTGACTGTAATTATGTTTACTGGCTTTGTACAGAGGAAATGGAGCAGAAATAATCAGAAGACACGACAACTGCTGCCTTTTTCGATTATGAATAAAAAATGTTTTGTTTTAGAAAAAAAAACTTTTTTAGAAAAGTTATGTTGAGAAAAATTGGTATAATGTCCTCAGATAAAGATAACATCCATCCGTTTGTTGGAGCATATCCCAGCTATCTTAGGGCGTGAGGAGGGGTACGCTCTGGACCAGTCGGCAGTTCATCACTGGGCACATAGAGACAAACAACCACACACTCGCAAAAAACCACAGACTTTACTTTTTTATTTACATCTTTGCAGAGGTGAATGTACTCGTCAGCCTAAAGGAATTACTTTCACAAGCAGGTTTCATGATGTAGCACAGCTACTCTAAAATATTAGTATGTTGAAATGAGATGTCCTTGATTTTCCATCTTCCCCCATATGGGCCGAAGAATCTGGTCATTCTGATTAGCAGAGAGTGAATTCACACTGAGGAGCCCATGTAAAAGCTATTTCTTTTATTCCTAGGTCATCACAGCTGCTCTGGGCAATGCTTAAACCTGACTGTTGATTATCACAAATGGTTGGCTGTGATTTACTGTAAATCAACCCACGGCTATCCTGTCTCCTCTCACAGTCATATTAACCTCTTGACTCGATGTACTCTACTGTCTGTATCGGAGTTCTCATCAGCCACAACTCACTTTAATCACTGCATGTTAGCGTTAATGGAAGCTAGAGAGGGAAATATGCACATGGCTTTGCTAAGTGGTGGTGGATACTTAACTGACCTCATAGCACTTTACCTCACCATTACATACCTGGTTCAGATTATATCTTCATGATATTATGTAAATTTCAAATGATCCAATCATTTACTTTGTGTGTTGCTTTTACTGTTATACAGTTATTTTATCACTGGAACCTATTGTTAAAACTCATTCACAATGGGTTACAAACTTCCTAGTTTTGTTGTGGTTAATTCGAGTTGAAAAATCAGGTTCAGGCTGAATTACAGTTATTGTTTACCTCAAAAAACATTTTGCCATTAAGTTCAGCTTTCATTGAGCTGTCTAATAAAATGACAGCTAATGGGGAACCTCTTGGAAAACAAACAAAAAAACTGTACATTCAAGTTACAAAATGTGCTTAGATAAACTAGCAGTTGTAGTGCTGAGAAACTGCCTTTGGGTTCAGCGTGAAGCATGTTTTTGATTGGTAGCTGTTGCTATTGAAATGATCCCCACGTTAAATCATTTCTATTTAAAGCTTGGGTTGGTATCCAAAAGCCAAACTAATTAAGTTAGATGGCAAAAAAAAAAAACTTTGATGGTTGCATCCACTGCACTAAGGCTGTACTATCAATATCACATTTTAGAGCAAAAAAGTAGTTGATTATGTGGAACAGAAAAGCACTGTAATAAACTGCTTGCACATACTTTTATACAAAATGCATTTTTCAACCAACATTCCCAACATTTCATATATATTGTTTTAAGCTTATAAATCATTTTGTGTTCACTTGGTTTATGTCTGCAGGGAAAATAAATGGCATTTCTAGATAGAGGCACTGATAAAGGGGGCATGATGGTTTCATCTCTGTAGTTGATCTTTGTAGTGGAGAAGGGTTCCCCCGGGACACTTTGGCGCTTGTCTGTGAGGGTGTTGATGATCTGATGAAGATGTCTCATTTCGTCTGTCAGATTATCTGACACCTTTTCTCGTCACCCTCAGTGCGAGACAGCAGGGTGGGGGCACTTGTTTAGTGAGCAACTATGTCTGACTGACAGTGGGGTCATGTGAGCATACCACAGAAGGGAAGTACCTTACTCCTTTGCTTTGATAGGACTTTGACTTCATAGAGCATTTGAGATTCTGTGTATAGCTGAAGCATTGGGACCTATGTCACTGACCAGGAGGACCAGGAAAAACCAAAGGATGGAGATGTGGAAGGTGCTGACCCACTGGAATAGCTGTAGATAATATTAGCAATCAACTTAGATGGCCAGTGTTTCAAAAATACCATGAACGGCCATCTGGGAATCAGTCTTAACAAGTCTTAACAAAACAAACAAAGTCACTGGCTCGCATGCCTTTTTTGAAACAAAGATGTCATTTGGAACCAGAATTTAACAGGCTCAACAACTGGTGAAAAGTATCAGCATCTCTAAAGAGTCATCAAGCAAGTGAGGGGCACAATCAGTATTGCTTGTACACTAAATATTACAATACATACACACAGAGAAGTTGAGCTTGTTTTTTTTTTTAACTTTTTTCATATTGTGGTTTTTCAAATAATTAATGAAACCTACCTAACTCCACTGGATTGTTTTTGTTTTTGTTTTGGGGTTTTTCCAGCAATGTAAAATAAAAGAAAGGCTCAAGAGTCAGTGTGTGTCAGTGTGCTCCTGTCTACACAGGACACGTTCAGGTACACTATTGAGGTCACTTGTGTTTTGGCAGCTCTCAGAAAAATAACACTTATGCTTTGTGTTGCATTAGTATGAGCCATTTCACTGTTCACTGCACGTATAGACAGCTGTAATTATTGTGTTTATCTTTGAGATACGTAAGACAGAAGACTGAAAAAGTGAGTGAAAAATGCCTCCTGATTTGCAGTTGGAAATACATGAGACATGGACACAACATCACATCGACTCTGTGGAGTGTGAATTTTTTTTAACCTTTGGCAAGACATTCAGCTCAAGGGCTATATATATAATCTTCACAAGCCTGTCTACATAATGACACCTCTGAATATTAATTTTCACACAATTATACAACAGACATTCAGAAAACAATAGATGCAGGTCTGTATACATTTCAGCCTCAGACGCTGATATCACAAACTCATGCTGCCACCTACAAGCATCTCGCCTAATGAATCCACAGTATTCCTTTCTATAGACCTAACGTTGTCTGAATGGTCATTGCTTAGAGATAAGGAGTTTATGACTGGCAAGAGAAGAAAACAATCATGCACTTCTTCATAACATTTTCATAACAAAATGATGTTGTGGTTGACTGTGAAGACATCAAAGATTTTGTTGCTGTCCAGAGCTCTTTCTCGCTCTGTGTTCATAGCAAACAGTGCCAGGTTTCTGGTTCAAGAGTCCTCACTTCTGTTCCTCAAGTAGTTTTTCAAATGACTGAGACAAGTAAATCTGCACTCATAGGTTACTGGTGTGACAGGAAGTATCAGAGATATGCATATCAGTTTGTACAAGTCCATAAATGTATCATGAGGGATAGGAACTCCTGAGCGCTGGTGATAGTTCAATTCATTTTATTTATATTGTACCAAATCTACCACATGACATTTTTCATATAGAGCAAGTCTAGACCGTACTCGTAATAATATTATTTACAGAGACCTAGCAATTCCCTGGTATGTCCCTGTTTTCTTTGCAGTAGACAAGCCTGATAGAGCTCTGCAGGCTCCGCAAGTTGTCCTCACTGATAGCAAGATGCCATGGGCAGCATGTGTACGTAATTTGTCTGCTAAAAAGTGCTGTTTAATCTCCATTAACAACCTCTATATAACAGGATAGAACAAGTGTGTTTTAAGGTCATCCATGTTATCTGAGTATACTTTTTCTAAAAGGGGCTTGACAGTAAACCCTACCAGATCCTGAGCTGTTCAGCTTGCCTGCCCTCTCACCTGTAGTAATGTTCGTATCTGTAAGTGTATGCAATTCCTGCTTTCACATGCAGGTCTTATGCTTTCTTTTGGAAATATATATATAAATTTGGGCTTTTTTTTTTTAGATGGCCAATGTTTCTCCTGCTACAAAAGAAAGAAAAAAACAAACATGCAAAACACAGTTCTCGTTGATGATTGAACTGGTATCTCTTGCCTTTGTTCGGGTATGTGGATGAGTGGGTTTGACTAGCCGATGATGTCACGCAGCGTATCCTGCATTGCTGGAGTTTTCTTAACTGGCCAGAATGAATTATACTGCCAGGGCCATCTACGAGCTGTGCTTTTGTTTTTTGTTTTTTTCTAATGAAAAAGCATCACCGACCCAGAAAGCTCTTGTGGTGTCTCAAAAAACTCTGCTGCAGCAGTGACATTATGCACACAGCCTATTAACACCCAGCTGGGTGTATGTGTAAGGCAATGTATATAAATTGTATATAATAAATCGCCTGCAGTACCTCCTTCCTGAACCTTTTTTCCAGTCCAGCTTTGTCATTCCACTGGCCAACACAAAAATTTTGGTCTATATTAAACTGAGTGACTGTGCACTTGATGCTAGTAGTGATCTTGTCCCTTCTCATCTAACACATCTGCTGGCGTGAAATGCATGCAAAAGTTCCTTATACACTTTCTCTCACACTGGCTCCAAATATCACACAATCATTGACATCTCGTCCTTTTTACTAGAATCTCTACTTTCATCCACCAAAACAGCAAAGTGCTCTGCATCCCTCACCTCCTTCATATCATATTATCATACCATTACAGTAAATCTCTCATTTTGTATGTCATGGTGAATGTATTTGGCATTTGATGGATTGCTGGCAAACATCAGACATCCAAATGACATGCAGAAGCTATCGAAAATTACCCCTATTAGATGTCTCCTCATTCTCACTGTGTCCCCGCTGTGCGATCCCCTGACAAGTTGTATAGTGTACCAAAGCTTTCCACCACATCCTTCGTGCACTTCTGGTTCTCCGTTATCAACGCAAAATGTCAAACATGTTTGCTTTTTTTGAGAGGCTTGTCTGTTCTTGTTTAAACTCACTTCATGTCTCCATAGTAAATGTGTGCCCCTCACTTGCTTGTGACTCTTTAGAGATGTTGATACTTTTCACCAGTTGTTGAACCTGTTAAATTCTGGCTTCAAATGACATTTTTGTTTCAAAAAAGGCATGCGAGCCAGTGACTTTGTTTTTTTTGTTAAGACTTGTTAAGACTGATTCCCAGATGGCCGTTCACGGTATTTTCGAAAAACCATCTAAGTTGATTGCTAATATTATCTACAACAGTTCCAGTGGGTCACCACCTTCCACGTCTCCATCCTCTGTTTTTTCCTGGTTTTTCTGGTCAGTGACTGCTGTCACATGGATGTTTATGGAGTGAAAAGTTATGCATTGTGATACACCAACTTTGATAATGCAAAAAAAAAAAAAAATGCTCTAGTTAATGGGAAGTAATAGTAAGGTAAGGTTGAAAGTTCAGTGCCTGTTGGCCCGAATCAGATCAGCTGTGTTAAATATAATCTGGATATGATTTTCTTACTAATGAAAGTGTATTTTCATATTTTCTTTTTTAACTGTTTTATAACTGTTTGAAACTAAAAAAAAAAAAAAAAAAAATTCTATGCTTATCCTCTCTCTCCTCTCTATTCTCAGGGCCTCAACAACATCATTCACATAGACTTTGACTACAAGAAGGAATTTATCTATTGGGTGGACTCAACCAGGCCAAGTGGTCGAAAGATCAACAGAATGCGTCTCAATGGGAGTGACCTCAAGGTACTGCAGGATTTAGCTACTGTGACTGCATGCCATATGGTGCCTTGTGCCACTTTACTCAAGATTCATTGGCTTTACTTTGCATGCTCCCTATCCAACTTTTATTTATGAATCTTTCCTTGCTTTATCCAGCTGTATTTTTGTTTATAATTCATTTGAATTATCACACTTTTTGTATTGTAAAGATGCATAATGTGTTAGAGTTTGGAATACCAAGTACAGTATGTTGCCTAAGTGGGTCATTATCACTGTTCAGCCGATGATGGGTGCACTTTATCCTTCTCTGTAGTAAACGTAATGGATTTTTTTTTTTCTGTCTGCAGACAACGGCCTGTTAGCTTAACAACAATAAATGTGTGTTAGTGATAATAGGAATATCCTAAATGGCTTTAATATAAATGTAACAAGCCTAATGATACAACACTCTCTGGTATAATCACCAAGATTTGTCTGGGTCTTGGGATTGGAGCCCAGTTACTAGGGACACTGAGACGTCAGCAGAACACCTGCTGGGCCCCTATCCCACATCTCATTAGCATTAGTGTGTGGGGGCATTAGCTCATTCAGCTCAATTACTTCCACAGTTTCTGCTTGAGCCACTGCCACAGCTTAGCAAGAGGACAAACTGTCTGAGAAACAGATCGGGGAGCTTGGTTAATTAAAAGAGCAACTGATATAGAGTGGCACTAGTATAAGCTTGCCATATGAGAAAGCAGAATTGAGGAGCAAAAAATATTTCTCTGTATTTTTTCTCTGCCAATGATGCCACCAATTTACACCAGAACCAAAAGGGACGAGGCAGAGAAGAGAAACTTTCAGACAGACAAGTGAAGCATCTGAAATTTCTGTCTTAAGGACCGAAAAAAGACCTCACGAGAACTGTGTGACGAGATCAGCGCCACAGTGACTAATGGTGCAACAGTGTCTTCAAGAACTGTGTGCTAGAAACTGGGTGAAGAGCGACTTGTTGGCAGAATGGCAGCAAAGAAACCATTACGGAAAGAGAAACAGAGTGAAACACCTGAAATTAGCAAAAGAACACAAGACATGGTCAAAGGAAGATTGGTATAAAGGGTTGTGGACTGATGAGTCCAAGTTTGAAAAGTTTGGCAACAAGTGAATAGTGTATGTTGGATGAAGGGTGGGGAAGAGGCATAAAAATGAGTGTCTCTTTCCAACAGTTGAACATAGAGGGGGTAGTATTTTGTTGTGGGGTGCCATTTGAGCCTCAGGAACAGGTGACTTAGTGAAAATTGATGGCATCGTGGATAAGAAAGTATACCACAACATTCTGGTGAGACGCAGAATAGCATCTGGGAGTTATCTTATTAGGCCTGGATTTATCTTCTAAGAGGACAATGACCTTCTAACTATTGCCAGAACTACCTGTGACAGAAGGAATTTGCTGAAACATTGAAAATGATGGACTGGCCCCCTCAAAGTCCGGACCTCAACCCCATAGAGCAAATTTTGGGCGAGTTGGCAAATAAACCGGATAGATCTATTGTACATTCAAAGAAAAGCCTTTGGCTTGAGTTGCATTTTTTTTAATCCAATATAAGTTAATTTTAGATATTGGTCTCTTTTTTGTTTTGTTTATTTAATCTGTTTTTTAAGGGAAAACTGCTGTTGCACTGCACTCTGTGGGTTACATTTTTTTCAGTGATATCACAAATGTCACTGATTTTGCGTTCGACAGCTGATAGAAACTTTTCGTACCTTCATTGTACAAAAGTAAATGCATCTGCCTCCATGATGCTCAGTGTCATGTAGACTAGTAGTTATTATTGGGAAAGCAATGTAGATTAAAATAATAAAATACAAAATCCACAAATACCTTTGAGTCTTCCCAAGGACATTTTAACTTATGTATTAACATGCTTTCTTATAAATGGCTAAAAAAGAGAAAAAAAAACAAACAAAGAAAATGTTTGTGTCAGCTCCTTTCAGCAAATGTTTGCATTTATCAAACATACTATGCATTTATCTGGTCTTTATATCTTGATGAGCCATATTCAAATGTTGACATTACTCACAAGTTAACCTCCAGTTCCAGATGAAGCAATCTTTTTAATGAATGCAGTGATGTGCTACGGATAAAGTGAACCAAGGGCACATTGTGTAATGAGTATCAACTTCTTTTCACCTAAAGAGTCAGTCTTGATGGAAATACTGCACAAAGAGTGACACTTTAGTGACTATTTTGAGCTCAGTTTGGTCCAAATTACTGCATAGGGGACAGCCTATCATAGTCTTTTGCCAAAACTATATACTGTATTTTCTTGCAAATGATGACAGAAAAGGCCTCAAAGCGCACTGTGTTCTGTAATCACAGATTGCAATGGTGCTGAGGTTTGTTTTCTTTTCCTTTCGTCTGCCAGCTGGCACAATGATGTTGATTCTAAACAAGTGCTTTTGCAAACTCAAAAGGTTAAACATTCTTGGGGATATTGCTGGACTCCTGGATAAATCCTAGATTTTCTTTACATTAGTTAAATACCTTTGCTTATATTTTAGCCAAATCTGTCACTAAGATTAGCACAGTTAGATGAATACGATCATTAACGAGAGTAGCTACACCACCCTATCCACTCTAATTACAGTTTGGTAATTGCACTGAAGTGCATGAAGTAGTGCAGCTTAGGGCATGTAAGCACATTTCAGGTGCAATGCAATTTTAATAATCACGTTTGCATGAAATTGCATCTGCAGATTCAGGGACATCTATATCTTAGCAGCTAGCACAGTTGTTAAAGCACATCAAAATGCAATTTGAATGAGATTAAGAGCCACTAGAAGTCAGAACTGAGTTAGATAAATTATATTCTTACCAATGTCAGCGCCACAACTGTAGCTGTCATACAGCGGTAGGAATGATTTGTGAACTCCATCTGTAGTCTCTAATTTGAGAAATGTTCTACGCATAATTATGCATGGGTCAAACTACACTGGTACCTTAATTAATTAGTTAAGTCTTTAGACACAGCTCTCTGATCTTGCACAATAAGTGCACAAACTGCTGTGCTTTTCTTTACACAACTCATAAACTCTGTCATGGACAGTCCAAGTGAAATCATTTAGGTTATAGCAAGCATCACCACATAAATAACCAATAAACAAAACATTTAATTGTCACTCTCTATATATATATATATATATATATCAAGCTGGGGATATATATCATCCCCAGCTTTCTGAACAGCTGATCATATTATAATAGTGATATTGCTTTATAAATGTAGATATATACTAGGCAAGTATGAAAATCTAATTGTTTCTCCATTTACGCTTAAATAATTATAGAAATAGGTTTACTTGCAAAACATTGGTTTAGGAGATATTTCTGATTTCTGATTCAGCTTTGCATCAGAGAGGAAATAGAAATGTAACCATTACTATGGAAACACATGTAGAACAGATCTCAGACAATATCAAGCATCTGTCCTATTCATCACAACAATGTTCATTTTAGCTTGTGATGTTCACAGGGTTTTGTGTAATGCAGCTGAACACATAGAAGCATTTGTATTTATTTTGAGTAGAAGATTGTGTCTCACTGAAAGCATACTAATGTTTCCTAGAGTAAGCTTTATTCAACTGAAAAGATTTTCTCTTTATGACATGTTTGAAAAAGCTTCCTCTTATTTGACAGAGAAAGTTCTATGCCTTGTACAAGCCAGTTTGACATAAATGCCATATATTTCTTTAAATGCTATCTGAAATAAATCTGATTCTGATGTTTTCTATTTCTTTTCTATTCCAATTATTGAAGAATTTAAATAAATTTCAAGTCCAACAGACGGACCTGTATACTGAAGGTGGTATTCCTCTCGTTGCATTAATAGATAGTCCACAAGACAGCAGTGCCCAGTGCCTTAGCAGTGGATTGGATAGGAAAAAATCTGTATTGGTGTGATGCGGAAAGGAAAACACTGGAAGTGTCCAAAGCCAATGGCCTCTACCCTACCATCCTGATCAGTTCTAACCTCAAGAACCCCTCGGATCTAGCTCTGGATCCCCAGACAGGGTAAGGATATTATCATTACTGTAAAGCTCAACATAATGCTTTGGAGTTTCTTCAATAAGGATTGATTTCATAGCTTCGGGGAGAACATGGATAGAGATGCTTAACCTGGAAACTGCCAGATCTCATGTGATGAGTGGTATTGTTATTTGTATCATGCCTGCTGTAGTGCATAGGTCTTTGAACTGTGCTATACTTCTGACTAGGTACGTGTTCTGGGTAGACTGCTGTGAACCTCCTTACATTGGACGTATTGGCATGGATGGCCGAGGGCAAACGGTTATCATTGACACAGAGATCTATAGCCCTACTGCTCTTACTATCGATTATACCAACAAGAGGATCTACTGGGCAGACGACAACCACATCCTGCTTGCCAACATGGATGGCACCCAAAGACGCAAAGGTGAGACTTTTGACAATTGATACAATCTAATATCTGTCTGTTAAACATAAGGCTAGACCCAGCAGCTGGTTAGCTTACAGAGCATAACACAGAGGCTGAAAAAAAACAGCTCTACTTGCTCCAAATCTGACTTTTAAATTATGTATAAACTCTTAGACTACAAAAATGAATGACAGTTAATTTCCTATTACTTATTAGCATGTAGAAGTGGCTATGTCAATATTATTACGGTTTACATTATTAAATAAAATGTTGTTGGAAGTGACTGGTTGGAAGTTTCAACCCTTGTTTCTGTAAATTATCAGGGAAATTTACTGCAAGTGCCACACAATTAGTGGCACCCGGGTTGCTAAATGGAATGAAAAATAATTTAATTGAAGTGTGCCAATTGCCATTTGTCCCTCTGCAGTGTCCTATGATCACATCCAAGGGGTAATGGCTCTGACTTTGTTTGAGGACTTTATATATTGGACGGATGGGAAGTCCAAATCATTACGACGTGCTCACAAGACAACCGGCGCACAAGGGATGGAGCTCCTCAACTCCTGGCAAGCCATCAAATCCCTCAAGGTCTACCACTCCCTGCGCCAGCCGGAAGGTATGAAGTCCATCTGGCATTCATGTTTATTCTATCCTCCCATGTTGAGCAGTTGTTATGGGCCTCCTTTGTGTTGTTAAGAAGGAACTGGTTTGTGTAATACAGTAAGAACTCAGTTATGTACTTCTGTCCTCCTGTACAGTACCCAAACACCAGTGTCAGATTGCAAATGGAGGATGCAGCCACCTGTGTCTTCTATCCCCCGGTGGGGAACACAAATGTGCTTGTCCCACAAATTTTTACTTGGCCGCTGACAATAAGACCTGCCTCTCCAACTGCACCTCCAGTCAGGTCAGCTACATTTCTCTTCCCTCCTGCATCTAAGTTGTGTTTGAACATGCTGTTCCATTTCAATTCTGATCAGTACTTTTCCCCTAAAGGCAAATTGGTTTACTTTCGTATGCTCTCCTCTTATTACAAGTACTGTAGGTACTCGGAAATGGCTGTGTATTGATTCCGACTTTGGCTTTGAAGAATGTTGAAGCTAAAACGGAGAGTCAAGTATTCATGTTGACTTCAAATTTTGTGTTTTCTTTTGTCCATGGTACTAATAGTTTCGCTGTGGGACAGATGAGTGTATCCCTTTCTGGTGGAAGTGTGACACGGTGGATGACTGTGGGGACGGATCTGATGAACCGACTGACTGCCGTGAGTGCCATGTTTTTCCAAGGTTGGCTTTAAAATAGTGCTAGAAAGTCAACTCCTATTTAGGTGAGCTTCGAAGAATATTTTAATTGAATTGGAACAGAAGAGATGTATGTTTCTGTCTTCTGTCTGTGACTGCTTATTTACTCTAACAAGTAAGTGATCGCCTTTTTCTGTTGTTCTTGTTGTTCTTGTTTACATGGTTAGCATTTAATGACACCGGCTCCTGCTTCTTTTAAGCAATGCACTGTATTGATTTCCATATTCTCTGATTGAACTCACAAATTATATACCCTGAGATATACTTGATTTGAATGACTTCCTTTCCAACAGCGGAATTCAAATGTCAGCCTGGGCGTTTTCAGTGTGGCACTGGCCTTTGTGCTCTTCCTCCTTTCATCTGTGATGGAGAGAACGACTGTGGTGACAATTCAGATGAAGCCAACTGTGGTATGGATGAAACGTCTATTAACATTTAAGTTGAAAATCTAAGAGGTTTATTTGTTATCTGGTGGGCGGTTTGTGCATTTCTCATAAACTTGTCTCATTTGCAGAATCGATTAAGTGTCTTTTTAAATTTTCTCTAGGTGGTACTATTTAGTAAAACAATTAGTTGATTAATGAATGATTAATTAAAGTCATCAAGATAACTTTTCTGCATTTTTTAAATACCTTTTTATCTAAAAATGCCATTTGCTGCTTCCAGTTATCAAATGTGAGAATATGCTGTTTGAATTAAAAGTCTTTAGGCTTTGGGATGTTTGTCAGAAAAAAATAAAATAAAATAAAATAAATAAACAGCTATGTTAGTCCTCAGAACTGCTGATAAAATAAGTTGTTCAAGAATAAAATTTTCTAATTACCTGCTGCCTAAATCTTGCTTTATTCATGTGGGGGGAAAAACAATGAGAGTATTAATGACAGTATAAAGAATAGACAGAGCATGGGTGATGTCACCTGTAGGTTTCCAAAGCGCTGTTTTGAAGCCAAAATAAATAAATAACCGCGGTCTGTACCAGGCTAAACATGTTTATTTCTGCTGTGATATCAGACATTTTAATATGGGCACTTATAGAGATTGACTTACTTCTGCAGCCTGTCTAAAGTGGCCACTCTAGGAATTACAAATTTTAGTTGTTGTGTTTTCCAAAACTTTTTATGGTGAATATGAAGGTTTTGATACATTGTTGCAGTAGGTGCTTTGCTATGTTGGACTCACAGCATTTCCTATTGATGTAACCTCCCATTGCTCCTGTCCATTTTTTTTTTCCAGAGACATACATTTGTCTGTCAGGCCAGTTCAAGTGCACCGGGAAACAGAAATGCATCCCTCTTAATCTGCGCTGCAACGGTCAGGACGACTGCGGCGATGGAGAGGATGAGACAGACTGCCGTAAGGCCCTGCATTATTACTTTCAGACTCATTGTCATTATCAGAGCCATGGCTTTACTGAGCTATATTAATTAAATTAATATTCACCAGTCTGAGGTAAAATGAGGTAAAAGTCAGAATTTCTAAAAGTATTTGATATTTTTGTTTTAAAAGCATAATTGGGTGGATCATGATAAATCACCTTGAATGTATCTTTTTTGACACGGTTCATTTATTTCTGTGCTTTGACAAACTGCATGATGCCATTACCATTACATAGCCTTCATTAAGTATTCCAGAGGCTATCCTTGTTATGGGTTCTGTGAACGGGGGATTAGATATTGAGTCGCACAGAGGATAAGAACAGATTTTCTCTGCTGTGATACAACTCATCAGAATATCACACCCCACATAAGTCTTTGAGCCTGCTGCATTCGTCTTGCATATGATTTGCAAGAAGGGTGGAGTAGAGGATGCAAGAAAGTATAAGAGGAGAAAGATAGACTTAGAAAAAAATGTTGTAATTAAAGTGAAGCTAATTACTTCTCCCCTTCTTAGACTTCCACAATGATTGGATGTGGTTTTGAATGCACTTTTGTAATGAGCAGTGCACCACTGAAATTAAAATACTATCACTAACAACGTGAGGTTTTGCAGCAAACAACTACCATAAACTTCCTAATAATAAAACACTTAAAAGGTATGTGCGGTAGATGTTTTTGCATGCATTTTAGAGCAATTAATAGCCTAATTCCTCACTGGTTCTCATAGCACTGTAGTTTTTTTTATGATCCCAATCTCTGATGATGATATGGATTGTTTTCCTTGAATGTACACACACACTACCTGCTTCTCTGCCTATAGCTGAAAGCACCTGCTCCCCAGACCAGTTCCAGTGCAAGGCCTCTATGCACTGCATCTCCAAACTCTGGGTTTGTGATGAGGACCCTGACTGTGCAGACGGGTCAGATGAGGCTAATTGCGGTGAGTTGTGGAAACCCACTTAACCATAAATCACAGCACTTCACTTATTTTTCAGTTAAAGGGGAAGGAATCTGATTTAATCTGAATTAATTTTACACTTGACTTCACCCCAGTCTGACTCAGTCCTTCTACTTGTTCTCACGGCTTCTCTCATTCTCCTGAGGGAGAATACCACGAAGGACAACTGTCCCTTTCATCAATAAGAGCTCAGCATCATGATCATAGGTTGCCTCACATTTTTAACAGCTGTCACTGTTATTGTGTACTGTAATTTCACAAACATTCATATATAATCAAACTGAGGGTCTTCCCGGTGGCATATGTTGTAATTTCGGTTTAAGATCCTATTACTTGGAAAGGTAAACCGCCTTTTCACTACTACCCAAAGGGATTTTATGTACTTGACATGCCTCTATAAAGAGCCACAATTTGTCGATCAAAACAACTTCACAATTGTACAAAGCTGTGTAAAATGTTACCACACTAAAATAAGCTGAACAATCCTCCTGCCTTGTTCTAAAGAAATAAGCTAGATAAAGCCACTATTCCATTTGAAGTTTTCAGAGAGCATCTATTGTGTCTCTCTTATTTGTCTAATTTGTCTCAAAATGTTTGTGCAGATGTAATGAAATACAAATGTAATATTGAAATATTTCATTATTTGTATATGAAATATTGTATATGGAATTGAGTATCATTCCAGGACTTTTATCCTGGAGGACTGATTGTCATTATTGTTTTGTGAATTAACCCCTTTCCATCGAGGTCTTTATTTGCTATTGAGCTTTGAAAGGAACATTTGGTATTTAGGTACAAAATGCAACTTTTGTAAGACTTGATAAGGCTGCTGTCATTATGCTATACAACTACCATTATATACAACTCTTCATCATCTAAAAAAAGTAGCTGTTTATGCGCTCTCCTTGTGGAGTCATATGCAGAACATAAACCTCATAAACCTCCCAACCTAAGTGAGGATTCGTGCAAACTGAATTCTGCAGGAAATATAAGGAAAGGTGGAAAAACAGTAACACGTAGGCTACCAAATGATGCAGATGAATTAAACATTGCTCATCCTATACAAACCTGTCAATTTTGGCTGCTTTCCTTATGTATGCTTGTTTTAGCAAGTGATTTGTGTCACCCACCAAGCAAACAAATGCAAGCTTTCATAGGCATGAGACAAATCAGTCAGTCGTGTGTGTGTGTGTGTTTGGTGTAAGTGCTGCTGCTTCATAAGTGTGACATTGGAAAAACATAATTTCTGGCTGTTACGCAGCTTGCACAAAATTGCAGCCTGATTGTTAATAATTAAAAGATTAAAAGAGTATACACTTTGATGTTTGAGGTCTCACACTTTCTCTCAATAGATTTCTTTGTAATTTTTTGTTGGTTTCATATGGATATTTTTATTCAGTGTCAATTAACTTGAGGAGACCCTGATGTAATATTCAGTAAATGTTTATTCCACTCTGTGTAGTTTACTGATGTTTGACTTTGGCCCCTCAAACTGTATCCTCTGCAGTGTATGTCAGAGTCTTCATCACCTAAAAACTTCCCCCCACTCTGGAGCAGATGAAAAAGCTAATGCTGCTTTATAGCTTTATTTCATTTTCGCTTTGAATTACCTCTGACTGTTAAAGGAAGTTTTGCTTGTTAGCACCGTAATGAGCTCTGACTTGGCAGGAAAATATTGTTTTTTTTCTTCCTGTGTCACATCTTTTATATGCTGTAAGTGACTGAGCTTCTTCCTAATGAATTGCTGCCTCGTGTGTTCCGCTGCTGCACTCAGCTTTCCCTCCTGATTCTCTCCTCCTGCTGTCATGTTGGAAAGAGATCCAGGCAGAATCTGCCACCCTCCTCTTTTGACGCATCTCTTCCCTAACTGATAACAGCGTTACCTTGGCCATTATCCCTGACGATGTCTGTACTGAAATGACTTTTTAAAAGGAAGCTCTTAGTTTGACTTTGAAAACCTATTCTGCTGAAGTATTGCAGGAGCAAATATCAAAGCATCTTTGCATCTCATCCTTCTGAAACAAATGCAGATCTGGCATACTTCTAAACCTGGCCATTAATGCTGGAACTGGTGATGCACACACACACACACACACACACACACACACACACACACACACACACACCATCCCAAGCAGAGTCAGTTTAATAAAATACAGTAAATAAACAGAGTCAAAAGAAGACTCTCAAATGCCATTTATTGCATTTTGTAGGTGACATTTTGTAGCCGGGATCCAGACCTCTGAATCGCCCACATCGCTGAATTTTTCAGTCTGATTACCATGCTTGACATTTTGAGTAGGAGGCACTACCTCAGTTTTGACCCAAATCTTGCAACCGTATTTACTTCTGGCTTATGTGTTAAAGGTGTACACTATTTTCACACCTTGTGTACAAGATGATTAGGCTTTATTATTTTGACTTTTCTGTATTAAAACAAATCTATATTCATGGAATTGTTTTTCCCATTTTTCTCTTCAGCTGTTTCCTCATCACAAGAGGCTATATGTTTCACTGTAAACTGTAGAGATCAGAATCTTCTTGCCCCAGGAACCACAGACATTAAATAATACTAACTAAATCAAAGGGAAAATTAAAGACAAATAAGTGCTCCTATAAATTAAATTATTATTACATCTTGACCAACTGCTGTCACTGTCTGAAAGAGAAGGCATTTTAAATATCATTACATCACTGTCGACACACAGAAACACAGCTTGGGTTCTGTATATAACAAAACCGAAATCTAATCTTCCAGAATCTGTTGAGTTCTGAAATTCTCTTGGATGTTTTCATGAAGAAAGTTCAATCTTGCCAACTTCCTGCCACATATTCTGTTGAGGATGATTGGTAGCATAGTCAGGTATTTCATCTTACGGTGTGTTAGCCTCGGGAGTGCACACTGCGTTTTGAACTCAGTGTCAGAGTTGCTTGGGGAAATCCTGAGGAAACGATGATTACACGTAGAAAATATGATAGCTAGCATACTATTAATATTCATGCTCTTTGAAGCCATTTTCATCTTCGTGTTTGTTTGCTCCTGATGAAAAAGATGAAAAGACCTGCGGACCTCATGAATTCCGCTGCGAGAATAACAACTGCATCCCAGACCACTGGAGGTGTGACAGCCAGAATGACTGTGGAGACAACTCAGACGAGGAGAACTGCAGTGAGTATCTGACTCTTTCACTTTTTGTCAGCTCAGTTTGTTCATTTATATACACTGTTGACGTTTCTACGTACACTTAGGCAGTGAAGAATTGGACACCTGGGAGTAGCTCCTATCACCATAACCCCCTACCAACACCTCTTTTATTCTCTCTCTCTCTCTCTTACACACACACACACACACAGTCCTGTACCTTTACACCCTGGGTAATGTTTCTCACTATCAAGTCAGCCAGGCTCAACTCTCTCTTTAAAGCTTACTCTTATTATCTGTGCTATTTCTCTGAGACTCTCGAGTTCCTGATATCATCTCTTCTCCGTAATTTACCAAGCTCATATTCCCTTTTGTTTAGATATTCAACATCACATCAGAGGAAAACTTTTTTATTTACTCATGAAATGACACTGGTAACCCACCTCATTAAATTTTATATCTTTTGAGTTCCTTGCATGTATGTGCGTGTGTGTGAGAGAGAGAGCGAGAGAGAATTGAGTGGAATTGTTTGCCTGTACATCATGAGTGTGTGTATGCCTTCTGTGTGTTTTTGCTGTGTATGCATCATTTGTGTGATTTATTAGACGCATATTCCCCATACCTATTAATGTCACTTAAAATGCAAATAAAAGCCAGTCAAGTGTTGGATGGCAAAGAATTAAGCAGGTGGACCAACAGACAGTGGAGAGCCTTGCAAATCAGATTTTGCTGCAATGCCTGCTGGGAGTCTCTGTTGCAGCACAACTCATAACACACACCCTTCGCTAGCTAACAGTCCATGATAACAAGGGGAGGGCCCAGACAGTGAATCTGATGCAGCTGTTTAGCTGCGCCCTAATATTGTCCTCAGGGACAGACTTGCACTAAATGGCAGATACAAGATTTTTGGCTTCAGAGAGGATGGTGCCCCTCCACTGAGAGAGCAGCATGAATAAATGTATTTACATCTTGATCAGCTTTGCCAGTTTCTTAACTTTTAATACAAAATGACTCTAATTAGTTGAAACGATGGTTATGCCAAAGTATTAGCATGAGATTCTAAGCACAGAACATTTGGCTGATAACTGTACCAGGGGATGTATGTTTGTTGTGTATAGTGCTGGAAAAATAATCAGTTTGGCATATAATGTCTGTTTTTTCTTTGTTTGTTTTTTTTCTCAACTTAGAGCCTGTCACCTGTAACCACAAGGACTTTGCCTGTGCTAACGGAGACTGCATCTCCTCCAGATTTCGCTGTGATGGAGACTATGACTGTCTGGATAATTCAGATGAGGCCAGTGTCTGAGATATGTGTACTAATTTCTTATAAATCAAAGAGGAAGGTAAACCCACGAGTGCTGCTAATGAGGCACAGATATTAGCAAGACACTAAATTAAGAATAAAATACTGCACACATACTGAACACTTCAAAGTAGCTCCAAAAGAAAAATCCTTTGAAAGCAAACACCAACACTGAGTACATTTTGCTTTTTGTCAGTGTGAATAGAAATCATATCCAACACCTGTCTTGTATAACCATCTGCTAGCCATTGTATCCTGTAATTAGAGAGTCAATACTGGTGATTATGAAAATTACGGGTCGGTTTACACAACAATGAAATATTGTGAAGACAATACATAATGCATAGATGTACTTAACACTTGAAAATGACAGTGTATACAGACTAAATTACACATATGGATACTGCAATTTAGTATGAAATTGATTGAACATTTACATTTGTATCTAAGCTTGCAACCTAAGTACACATTAAATATCCCAATTTAAAAAAGGAAATGAAATTGGATGGGTATATTGTCCCTTGCAAAAAAAAAATAAAAAATCCCATTCTAGACACAGTTCATTGTACTGATCCAAATCTCCTTGTCACGGTCGCAACATTCGAAAACAGTGCTGGGCAGAAATACCTTCTGTTCATTTGTTCCTCAACATCCTAATCCTTCATACCTCTTAACAAAACAAAAGCTGCTTGTTTTGTTCATAAATATGCTTGAATATCTGCATGTGTAAAGCTTCAATTTGCCATTGTAATGATACTCTCTTGTAAGATGTAAAGAAATGAACCCAAATGTGCCTTTATCTAGCACCGCATGGTGTAAAGAGATTTTTGCAGGAGCCATACAAAGAATGCCCCATCAGTGGTAATGACACAGTGCAATTCATAATTCAAGGACAAAGGCTTGTTATTATGATTCATTATTCTTGTTAATTTATTGCTCTGTTCAACATTTGCACAGCGATTTTATATATAATCCCTCTCCATGCAAAGCAGTGCAACCCTAATTAACCCTTTATTATGTGTCTCCCCAGTGCCAGCTTTCTGGGTCAGTGCAGACAGATAGTTTCAGGAAAGAAAGTTGTCTTTCAATCAGCATTACAATCACAGTGATTATTACATTTATTCATTCATAGTGGCCGTCACTGGGTAGATTGATAATGGAGACGTTCCAGATACCAGTCAAAATGTTTCACAGATTAAAAGTTGTTTTTTTTAATCATAACTCTCTATAATAATCTTATTATGACAGTGACTTTCTTCTGTATGTTTATGTTATGTTTTTACTGTATTTATTTACAGAAAGGCTGTGAGGAACACTGTGCAGATGACCAGTTCCGGTGTCACAACAACCTTTGCATCTCATTGAAGTGGCTCTGTGATGGCCAAGAAGACTGCAAGATGGGGGAAGATGAGAGAAACTGCCAGGGAACAGGTGCAAAACAGATGTACTCTAGTTTGTAAATGAATCGTGAGAAGTACTATTGAGCACCATTTGGTACATAGAAGATTGCCTGTTTCTATTCTCTGGAATGTTATTTATTTATTTGCTTTTTCATATGGGCAGAGTTCATACAATTTATTTTGCTGAAAGAAAAGTGTTCTTGTCATTGTAGCTAGGAAAGGTATTGTGTATGAATCGGTGAAAGACTCAATGTTGCTCTGTGTAGGGTCATTGCAAAGCGCACAAAGCTGCACTCATGATAAATGTAAAAACATCCTGTTACCAAGGTTAGAAATTGTATTTAAAAGAACATAGCACCTCTCAGATGAGCATGAATACATTTGTGTCTATAAAAAATAAAATTAAGCAATTAGTAATAATTGCTGCAGCATATAAAAAGTGTAAAGACAAATGTATCATGTATGTGATTTTTTAGAAACATACTAAATTATCCGTGTACTTCAAAATACCTTAAAAATAAAATGTTCTACAATACAATATGGCATCATTTAGAGAGGTAGAAATAGCCTCACTTCTGCTGATTTTCTCTGTCGAGTTCTGCTGTTCATTACTTGCCAAGTACTGTGAAGCACTTTGTTCACCAGCAGGTAGTACACAGTATGAGCTCTTTGACCTGCAGGACATCATACTGTACTTAGGAGAGACAAGTTCTAATCATTTCTTTCCAAGTGCCACATTTCCAGTCCACATTACCTCACCTTAGTTTTCCACTTGTTTATTGAAGTCACCTTAGTGTTTTCTAGTTGAGAAAAGGCAGGTTGTTGACATACTTTGCCCTTCTCCAGCAGTCCCTTCATGTTCCGTGAATGAATATGTGTGTGCCAGCGGAGGGTGTGTGTCAGCCAGCCTGCGGTGTGATGGACATGACAACTGTCTGGATGGCTCAGATGAGGTCAGTGCAGCTTAATTCATAAAAAAAAAAAAAAAGCAACCAAAATCCATTCCTCTTTCAAGTAGTGTGAGTGGAGTGCAAGAGTGAAGAGCTGCTTATCCAATCATGGATCAACTGGGTTAAAACATGAGTCATTTAGTGTTTTGGTTTCCTCTGATTGCAGCTGACAACTTCACTAAAATAGACAATTTTGATGATTTGCAATGTTTCTCTGCTGACAGATTGGCTGTGTGAAGGAGTGCAGGGAAGATGAGTTCCTTTGTCTGAATCGTGCTCACTGTATCCCACGGCGTTGGCGCTGTGATGACGTGTTGGACTGCATGGACCACAGCGATGAGGAAAACTGCAGCCAAGGTAGGCATAGGTGTGACCTGCTTTGATGACTGATGTTTGGGTTCGTAATCCCTTGAGGTTAAAAATGGATTCTCATCTACCAGCTCATATCTTTACACTGCAAATGTTATCATTGAACAGATAAGTCATGTGAACCAAGTAAGTTGAGAGCATGTGGCAGAGGTAGGGATACATACAAGGTGAATGAGAAATTTGAGATGAGATGAAAGACTTTGCTTTTGAGGGGAAAAATGATGCAGGGCTGTCATCCGGGCTGGATCATTATGTAAAATGATCTGTCATTAGAATTTCGTCATAGACAGTTTTTGACTCATATCTTCTAAGGCCTAAAGCCTTTTCTACCCAATTCAGAGTGCAATTTCAAAGTCTCAGAAACTTATGTGTAATTGCAGGTGCTTTCTTCTGCCGGGCTGATGAATTCATTTGCAACAACACGTTATGCAAACTGCACACATGGGTGTGTGACGGCAAAGACGATTGTGGGGATAACTCTGATGAAGACATAGACATGTGTGGTGGGTTGAAATTGTCGCTCGCAAGGTTTCCTTTGAAGACAATTGATGCATATTTTATAAGGCATTACTATTTTCTATTTTCTAAAAGGGAATATTTCATTGTCATTTCATATGAGACTTCAAGCAGTTATTTATTTATTTTAAAGACATATCCATTAGCTTTTGGTGTCTTTTCATCCCCAGCAAAACTCCCCTGCCCTCCGACAAGGCCATTCCGTTGCAGAAATGATCACGTGTGTCTACGCACAGACCAAGTCTGCAACAAAGTGGATGACTGTGGTGACAACTCAGATGAAGAAGAGTGTGGTGAGCACAGAACGCACCAATATGAATCTCATATTGAATCTACACAAAGCAAATTTGTATGCGAAAATACAATTAAAGTTATGGTCAGTTTATTAAACAGAGTGCAGATTTCTGCTTCTGTTATTTGATAACCATACTCCCCTGATGCACTTGTCCTTGATCCACAGAGGTGCAGATATTTTTTTCATTCTGATAAAATAAAAGTGCAGCCCACTGCTGGTTGTAAACTTTAAAACTAAACCACTGGTTTCCAGCGTTTGCAGTGTGTGACCCCTAAATGCAGCAGTGTTTACTTATGACCCTTCATCACGTGTCTATAAGTTAAAGTTAAATTACTCTTTTTCAACCTGTGCATTATCTAGTGAGAATTATGAAACAACGTGTTTTGCATACAGAGTGTGTGAGTCAACATATCTTTTTTATATACCAATAGTTAGCTGCAAGGGCATTATCACCAGTGAGTTTGTTTACAAATGGAAGGCAGGGGGTAAATGAGACATTTACGAGATTCATTGTAAAACATTTTGCTGTACTTAACATTCTTGAGTTGAAAATTGTCTTTTATTTTCTGAAATCCCAAAGGCATAACCACTGCCGGTCCTCTTGAACGATCACATAAAGCAGACAGGAGAGGAAGGGACAAATCACTTCTTCTGCTCATCTTTCACTCTTTCCTTCCTCCTGTCCTTCATTCGTCTTCCTCTCTGATTCCATTGATACATCCATCCATCTTTTACCTCAGTCCATTACCTCTCACCATTGTATGCTTCTTCATCATTTCAATCTCACCTTAATCCACTGTCCCCTGTCCCCACTGTTCCCCCCATCTACCTCTCTTTCATACACTTTTCTTCTGTCCCATCATTCTCTGTTGTGCTTGATGTGTTTTTCTTTCTGTATATTTTGCTATGAAAGATGAAAACTGATAGCCAAAATAAATCAGCAAACAGACTCAGCATTTGCAGGCAAGAAAGGGAGATACTTAGCAAATTCGCTGTGATAGTTTATATCCTTGATTTTAAAAATGGCTACAAATTGACTGAGTTATGGTTTGACTGAAACATTCACAAAGAACAGTGCTGTGTTACTGTCTTGCTGTTTTGCAGCACGTAACCAGAGTAATCTGGGACATTAAAAGTAATAAGACAATGTGACATTTCAAAATTTGCTTCTTGTACTACAACATCTTTTGAGTCTACAATAAAATAAAAAAATAAATAATAGCAGCATGTTTGCTCTTGAATTTCTGTTCCTGCATGAGTTATATCAGTTCTGCGAGTTCACTGGCAAAAACAGAAAAACATCGTTTTTAAAATTGATAAACCAACACTGGTTTTATTGATATTCCCCTGAGTGCACAAAAAAAAATGATTTAAGAAAATTGCAAAAAATTGAGATATGTAATCAAAACAACCCAACATCTGTTTGGAGTGCACCAAAAACATGATTTAGGAAAATAAATAAAAGGAGAGATATCTGTTTTTGAAATGAACTTTTCTGTTGCCTTTTCAACTGACACTGTGTTTACTGAAGCAGAGGTGGTAGCTGGAAGACCTCGGCCTTGTGGGAAGACAGAGTTCACCTGTAGTAACCAACGCTGCATCCCAATCCAGTTGCAGTGTGACCTTTTCAGTGACTGCGGAGATGGCGGCTCAGACGAGCAAGACTGCAAGGCCTGTAAGTGCCAGCAACAGTTAACTCAAGCTGACAGATCAAAGAAGAATTCAGAAGAGATGAAAAGTAGAGAATGTCACGACGATGTTATCAGGACCGCAGCATTTTCCTCATTTTAAATGTGATGTTTTGTTATTTATGGTAATATATGTATGCCCATGTTTGAGTTGTGTTGTGTACTATATGAAAGACAGTGATGCCCTCTTGGCTTTTGCACATCAAAAGAAAAACACAGCAGGTGGCTATGATGCAGAGGACTGAAGTGTAATCAAAGTCCTGTCTTCATTTGTAGTTTCCAGCGGAGATGTCTGCGGGAAGAAAACAAATCCATGTGGAGAGGATGCAATTTGCAACCATACAAATGTTAATGCTATATGCCAGTGCAAAGCTGGCTTTAAGAGGAACCTAAAGACGGGCCAGTGTGAAGGTAATTTTCAGTTTTATTCTCTTTTCCCATTACAATAGTTAACAGTGGAGCAATATTTTTTTCCTTGGGCTGGTGCATTAACATTTTTTTCCCTTAAATCAACCCGGATAGGATATGGCATGGGTTCAAATTTTTGTAAATAATGTCAACTATATATAAAATTAGAAATTTGAAAGCTAATATTAAGATGCAAAATACATTCCATTCAGAAGATGGTTTAATTGGACACAATGTGGCTATTTCAGTTGTGTCAAGTCCTGTCAAAACATGTCAAACTAAAGCCTTGAGTTTCACAACAGACTTAGTTTCAAACTGGCAGTCTTCCCCATTATTTGGAGAACCTTTTGACAGGATACCCAGTGACAGCCCCCATAATATTATGCTGATATCAGAACTACCATTAACTGTTGATGAGCCACAAAAGAGCTGCTGTGTTGTAAATAAAGGTAATGCTGAATAAAATCATAAAATAAAATATTTCTAACTGATAAAACAAGTATTTGGTTTCCAAATCTTACAGTTCTGATCCCGTCCCCCTCCCACACCTTCTCTTTAAGGCATTTTTGCTTGCCATGTCTACTCCTACTGAAGTTTTCAGTATGATTATTCGTCAACCCTTTCGACCCAGTTCCTGTTTCCCAGTTGATTGTTTTTTTGCCTAGCAGTTACTGCCTCTGCCTCAATATTATATTATCACATCTTTGTCATTTACTCTGTGCATATAATTTCCTCTTTACTAATGGGTAGACACCACCACTTCCCATTGAGAAAATTGAAAAAGGTTCATACTGTATTTATTGGTTATGCGTGTCATGTCCTGACCATAACTACTTTTGTCTTATGTGTGTCTAAAGTGTTTAATCAATGATAGCAAGTATACATACATATTTGTCTAACTTTTCTAAAGCAACCTGTGAATATTTCTTTTTTCCAGAGATAAATGAATGTCTGCAGTTTGACACATGTCCTCATTACTGCACAAACACTAAAGGGTCTTATAAGTGCACATGTGATCGAAATTACAAGGAGATCAATGGAAACTGCATAGCAAAAGGTATAACCCTAAAGTTTATTTCTCACACATCCTGAGTACAATGTTTAACTGTATTCACATGTACTGTGCTTAGATTGTCTAATACCCAAAATGGAATTTAGCCAATTTTCTTTTGTTTTCTTTTTTTACATATTAATAACTCACCGGCCAGGACCAGAAGATCGAGTGCTCTACATAGCTAATGATACTGAAATCCGAAGTTTTGTGTATCCATTTAACCAGAGCCATGGACACAAACTTCTCACTCATATTGAGGACAATGCCCGCATTATCGGGATGGATGCTCTGTTTCACCATCAAAAGTTTATCTGGGCTACCCAATTTAACCCTGGTGGAATTTTTTACAAAGACACTCTAGAAAGAAGTCAAACTAAAACAAATGTCAGAAACATTGTAAGTATATCTGTCTTTTTATTTTTTATATATAATATAATCACAGATTATTATAGATTACAAGGAAGTTAAGATAAATGTTACATTGTTTCACACACTATATTAAATGTCTCATTTCTATGACTTTTATGTGACATAATTTTAAGTGAATGTCTTGTTGAATACTGGCTTCTTATGGTTTCCAGTGCTCAGACTTCCGTCGACCCAGAGATATTTCTGCTGACTGGATCACAGGCAACATTTATTGGACTGATCACTCTCGCATGCACTGGTTCAGCTATTATACAGCCCACTGGACTAAATTACGATATTCCATAAATGTGGGGCAACTAAAGGGACCGAATTGCACCCGCTTGATTACTGACATAGCAGGAGAGCCATACGCCATTGCTGTCAATCCAGCCAGAGGGTAAGTTGTGAACATAGCTATTCTTTTTTTCTGCTGATATCTCCAAAGACACATTTCATATAGGGTGGGTTATATTACAGATATTCTGATAGCACATTCAGCTGTTTCACTGGGGCGCTAACAATCCTTAACTATCAGCTCCTATCAACAGTTGCTGCTGTTGCATAATAAAAAACCTTTTATTAGCTAAGTGCTGGAACGTGAAAGAGCTACAGAAGGTACACCCTTGAATATCAAGACAGCTCTGAGATGCTAAATTAAAGATGGGGGGGGGGGGGCATTAACGTGTTTTTTGTGCTTTTTTGCCAGAAGATCAATTTTCAGTATTTTAGAAAAAAGTGTGTTGTTTGGAAATATAATCACTTACGCATTGCTTAATGATCTCTAAAAAAAAATTTAAGCTTATCATAATCACTCAGCCACAGTGGAAGTAGCTTACTCAGTTACATTACTTATTACATTGCTTAACATTTCTCAGAACAGCTCCATCAAAGGTGCTTTGGAACGAGAAGAAGAAAGCCACCACACCCACGTGGTTGCGATACATCACTCTCGCAATGAATTTTGAGGCTTTCCAAATGTTCTCATCAGCCATTTCATTCATTTAATTTGTTGCCAAGTAAAGATGTAATTATTTGTTCCAAATGTTCATGAGTTTTAGAATTGCACTTTCATTAGGCCTCTAGATATTACATCATCCCCAAGGACAGAAACATTTATAAACATTTGTACTGAGATGCCCATCTGTACTGTTTGAGTTATTATATGCATTCATTTATCTGGCTATGCAAGTAGAAAGGCTTATTTAAATATGTACGTGCTATCTATAATTTTAAAAGTAGAGAACATCCATCCATCCGACCATTATCTGTAAACGTTTGTCCTTATCAGGGTCACAGGAGGCTGGCACCTATCCCAGCTGGCTTTGGGTGAGCGGCGGGGAACACCCTGGACAAGTCGCCAGTTTAGGGCTAACAAATAGAGACAACCAACCATTCACGCTCACAAGAAGAGAATATAAAGGAGTTAAAATGTTTCTCTTTGTTGTAGGATGATGTACTGGAGTGTAATAGGTGACCACTCTCATATCGAGGAATCAGCCATGGATGGCTCCTTACGCAGAGTGCTCTTGGAGAAAAAACTGAGAAGACCTACCGGTAGGTATTTCTGTAAAGAGCCATAAATTAATTTACATTGCTATATGTTCCTTTCCTGTTGTTGTTTTCTGCTGTTGTGATATCTTAAAAGGACCCTGTGGAGTGATGTTAGCATTTAGTGTTACGCATCACTTATTGTGTGTATCCTTAAGGCCACATAATCACGTTGAATGCATTAATTTTTTCAGAAAGGATTTCTGAAGCAGACTTTTTCAAATATTTTGAAACTTTAGTTACATTTATGCAACTAAGTGATTATACATGATTATACATATAACTACTCTGCTAAAATTCTGCCAGTGTTGAGAATGAAAGAGTGACAAAGGAGCAATAGATTTAAATTAACACCAGAAAAAAGGTAATTTTTCAAAAATGTAGGGAACATTCCAGTGAGAGATGAACAAATGAACAAAGTTGTGTGCTCATATTGTGTCATTAACCTCTTTTTATTCTAATTTTATTGAATAAATCAACAATAAAGACAAAATTGGAGTATCTTTATCAATTTGTTCATCTCTCATTGGAATTTCCCACACAAAATGTCCAGTATTTTACGATTAAATAAGGATGTGTTGCTAACAGGAACATTTTTATCTTTGTCGAAAATTGGATTAGTACTTCTTCTTCCTTCTTCAAGTCAAACATTGCTAAATTATATTTGAAAAACAGGTACCTCTATATTTTACATGATCATTACCGACATGTATTGAAATTATTCATATCTATGTCACATATATGTGACCATGTAATATAAATAAAATAGGATATATTTCTATTCACATCAAAGACATCATTCCATCACAAGCACAGAATAGCAATTAATGAAACCATGTCAACTTTTGATGCACTGCTGAATAGACAAAGCTTTTTGAATTTTACTCAATCCTACATCCACAGCAGCAGAAATGTGTAACCTGCTTTGTGGTTGTATGTGTCATCACTCAGGTTATGGCCCATATAGTATTGCATAACTATGGTGGATATATATTTATATATATATATGTATGTATATAGCATTAATCTATTCTATGATAATCTAGCTAAAGATATAGCGGACAGCGCCAAGAAAATTTATAAGTAAGGCATATCTCACAGACACTTTGAATTTGTCTATAGGGAGACACTTAGTGCTGATCTAGTTTTGAAGAGCTGCTTTGGCCTCCTTTAATTCAATGGACCCACTCTCTGTCTTGGTTACAGAAAGAGGAATTCATCATCTACGGAAAAACACAAACCTATTTAAACACCTTAGCCAGGTGCTCAATTATCCAGTCAGACTTTTGCGAGAAAGTAAAAGTGAGTCACCGGTTTGAAAATGTAATGTAAGCACACCTACACACTGCCATCAAAGTTGCAGTGCACAACACGATGGCAGATCCACTACGTTATTTTGACACAAGCAAAACGAATGTTGAATGCAAACAGCCGGAAGGAGATAGAAAAAAAAAGAAACCTTGTCTCTATCCTGTTAAACTGCCGCATACGTATAACTATTCTAACCTTAAAGTCTCCGGTATTGAAGGATTCCATGATGATCCCTGTATAATTTGTCAGGTAAATAAATCACTTTCCTTCATCCTCCCACAGGGCTGGCCATTGATTATTTCAACCAACGATTATACTGGGCAGATCCTGAGCTCTCACAGATAGGGAGCATGAGATTGGATGGCTCGGACCCTCTAGTGACAATCAGTGACAGACATGGTAAAGCCAACTGGAAACCAAAGTATAATTTATAATTTTAAACACATACTATTCCTGCTACACTTTAGTTTCCCAACTTTTTTTGTCATGTTTTTTTTATTTTTTATATCAAATTTACGACAATAATACTTCTTGTGTATCTCAGAAAGGGTAAGCTTTTAAACAATGTGTGGTAAACCATCAATCAATCTGCCCACACTGCACGTTCCTGCTTCTTCTATCCGCCACAGCATAGAGACAGACATTCATTATCCCAAGACTGCATGTCTTCTGAAAGGGTTACTTGATGTGTTTATTTTTCTCTGCTGGATTTACAGGAATTTCCCAACCATATAGAATTGATATATTTGAAGACTACATTTATGGAACTGGACTAAAACACGAGGTCTTCCGGATTCACAAGTACGGCAAACAGTCGGTGGAATTTCTCAATTTGGGGATGGAGAAGCCCACTAATGTTTTGATCTCCCACCGTTACAAACAACAAGATGGTAAATTGTCTTGATGATTTGTCTTTTCATTTTAGTATTCATGATATGTTTATATACTTTGTTCTGAGAAGTTAAAGGAAGGGAACTAGAGAGATTACAAAATATATTACAAAATGCAACCTCATTATATATGTATTCATAGTTTTTGTTTTACTGTTATAGTTAAAGTTTTAGGTATGACTTTTGTTGATTGAATTAAGAGCAATTTAAAATGTGTTTCTTCTAATGCCCATGACGGTTATTTACACATGTTAAGACATGCACACAGTATTTATAAGGAAAATTAAACATGTATGAAATGTAATATTCAACATTTCACCACATTAGACTTGCCTTGAGACCAACAACAGGTAATGTACAGTATTAAATACAGCAGTGGTGCACCAACAAACATACATAACTGATTATAAAGGATATTTTACCATCATGTAGCCAAAGAAAGTCATGGTACATAATTTAATGTAGACAATCTATCAACATAACTTCTGTGTATGGTTGCTGGGACAGATATAGGATAAAGGATTGACTCACTAAATAGCTTCCACTTTGTGTTTCTGTGTGAATGTTGAAGGGCATTCTTGTTAAAGTTATGCAAACAACATACAACATAGGATGCAAATATAGGATAATCACAGAGAGATTATCTATGAGACAAGTTTCAGGTGTGTGACATAAATAAAAAACATTGATCAGACACAGTCAAACAGTAAAACTGTCCCCCTCACTTCTCATATAGTAGGCTGAATTCAGGTATTTGTTACATCTCTGGTGTTAATGGTTACAGAGCATCAGACAGCTCAGTCTTGGTCAGTTTTTCACTTAAAGGGCAGCTCTTCCATTCCCCAGAGACTCATTAGGACAGCCATGTAGTATGTTGTCTGTGGGCAGAAGATGTACACAGCCTGCGAAAAGGTTTGACATGAAGGCCTGATGTCTTCAGCAAAAACCTAACAACAATTATATTTGTTCTGTTGTTTTGTCTTTATGTGTTGTAAGAGAAATCTGAGTGCTGATGTTTAGTATATTCTGTATGTATCAATATTGTAACAATATTGCATAGTTTCATTTAAAAAATGACTTAAAAACTCTTAATCTATCTAATTCACATCCTAATTGTAGATCCATTTTACGAGTGCAGTTTTTAAACAATTTAGTTTCTCTGTCTAATGCACCTATAATTTGAACCCAGTTGGTTTCCCCTCTTTAGCACTGTTAGAACATTAATTTTAAATGAGTGATTGCCAGACCTCTAGCATACAGATCCTGATTAGCAGTATTAAACCTATAATGCAACCCGCCTGTGCAAAATTTGTAATTTTAATTAATTCAGAGTACTTTCTCATAAGATGTTCATTTTATTTTGAACTGTAGGCGGCAGCCAGAAGAGCACTTCAGAGTGCCACCAATCAATTAAAACAATGGGAAATTGTTTGCATGTTCCACAGTCGTTGATTATTCAATCTGCAGATGTGAAGTTATTCATATGCTTTAGCCTTGTGCCTCTCTCGGCTTCAAGAAAATAACAGCCTTCAAAACAGAATTTAAGCTCTTGAAATAAATAGTTTTACTCTGATATAGAACAAACAGTCTTTTCACAAACAAATGAGTCTTTCTCATCTCAGGCCAGACTGACAGATTATGTTTTTGGCTCTTTTTGTTTGTTTTTTTTTTACTTTCTCCACAGCATCAAATCCATGCCTGAGAATATCTTGTGATTTTATGTGTCTACTCAACCCAACGGGTGCCAGATGTACCTGTCCAGAGGGGAAGGTACTGGTCAATGGCACCTGTACTGATGCCATCATCTCAGGTAGACCAACCCTTGCATCTTCATGACACAGTTAAAGGGAAATTTGCCACATTTCGTGAATGTAAAATCAGTGTTGATGGGCACTGTGATGAAATTGAAGTAGTACATTACATCAGTGTATGCTATATTGACAGAGAAAGCTGAGTTCTCCGCTATGCTAGTAATGTCCACATATACCAGGGTGCATTGCATGTTGGTTTACTTCTCCCACTCCCTCTGAGTGCAAAAAAAAAGTTGCCAAAATGTTGCAAAGCAAGTGAATTCCTGCAGACCATTTCTTTTCATCCATTGCTATATACTTACCTTCAAGCTCCAAGCTAAAATAGTGTGCAGTTCTTCCTTGACACCAACTTTGCAGCTGTTACAGAGAATTTATTGCTTCAATAGACTACATTTACCATCAACACTGACTGGACATCCGCATAAAATGTGGCATATATTCCTTTTCAAACAGCTTGTTGTTGTAAGATTTAGCTATACTAGTAGGTGCAGTGTGGCATATGTGAGAATCCTTGCTTGTGGTGTGATAGCAAGAAAAACAATTTTCAGGGTGAAGAGATTTTTATGTACACTGAACACTCTGCTGCCAGCATTGGAAACTTGTCAGAATGTAACACCAAAATAAAATTTTAGCAGACATCCGTAGTTGTTCATGGCTGGGACCAAAACACGCTGTATTGTGGAGATTCTGTGTGTGTTGAGTTTAAACAAAGCTGCCTCTTGCATGCAGTTCTTGTTTATGCTTAACTCATTGAAAATGCAGGTTTACACCTCTAAGTCTGTTACTGCTTGACATTAGCAGCATAGCACTGATTGACCTCTACACACTGTACCACAGTAAGTGATATGGTCTTTGCTTTTGTGAAGGTGAACTGTGTCGCCCCCCTTGCGAGAATGGAGGTCGCTGCTTAGCCAATGAGAAAGGAGACTGGAGGTGCTACTGCTGGCCTGACTTTTCTGGGGAGCGCTGTGAGGTCAACCACTGTACAGACTACTGCC
The DNA here is from genome assembly GCF_000972845.2 of Larimichthys crocea. NCBI lineage: Eukaryota > Metazoa > Chordata > Actinopteri > Sciaenidae > Larimichthys > Larimichthys crocea. Next base: position 7,302,234 of record NC_040028.1, read on the forward strand.
TAAATGGAGGCACCTGCATGGGCTCACCTTTGGGTAAGTCTGCTTCAAATCCAAACATCCAGTATTGTATGTATGCAAAGATCATTCATGCGTTGTGATCCTGCTATAGAGTTCTATATATTCAGCTCTGGGTGGACCAAAACCTGTCACTGCCACAAAGAGAAATTCTCAATTCAGATTTCCCAATTTCCTCCTGAACATTGACCAAGTGCATAATGGCATTTGTCTTCCTTAAAACTTTATTTCTCTTCTCACCTCAGCTCAAATTTCCACGGTACGTCTGTCAGATAAGCAGTTTTTGTCACTGATGGTCCTGACGAACAAGCCTTAAATATCAAGCTTTCAGTCTTCTTTCATGCTTTCATGGTTTCTGGAACGACTATTTTGGAATCTATATGAATATGCTGATATGTCAGCAGTGAAATTGAGTAAGGATATACAGCCCCATTAAAAATGCTTTCATTGATTTATAAGACTATATATCATCTTCCCATCATAGCAATTATCCACAACATCTCCATTTCCATTTCTTATAAAAATAAAAAAAACAATCACAAGAGCAATTGCCCTATAATGACAGATATATTCAAGCAGTTTGGATTTATTAAAGATGTATTTATTGAGTGACATCCAATAAATACAATTTTAAAAAAAGAGCAGTATGTTTTGGTTTGATTGGGTCATTGCAGTTAACGCTGAACAGTAAAATAAAAATGTGGGCTTTTGTGATTGTGTTAATTACATGTTTATTTATCACACTCAGTCACTCTCTGCCAGTTTTTTCAAAGCATAGAATAAAATCTATATATTTTTCCTTTGCCCTGTGGGAAACATGTCTGCCCAACAGAAGGCAAACAGATATTTTTCTTTTAAGTTTAATCAATGTTTTCATCTTTTACTTCAAATTATTTTTTTTAAAAACAGCTCTACATAAAAAGAAGTCATGATAATTACTGCTTCCTAATGAACAAAATGTAGTCCTTAGAATCATTATGTTATGTATGAATGAATAAATAGGCAGCACTCCTGTTGGTTCACCAGCTAAGTCCAGCATGCTGAATTTGATGAGTAGTTGTATTCTTATGTATCGTCAACAGCCAAGAGATTTATGTTTGTTATATATAGTGTGATATTTGCTATGCTGCTGGGACACAGTGCTGTTTGTTTTATTCACGTTTGACAATTATTTTGGTTGATATTGAATATTAGTCTAAGTGAGTGAGCAAGGGAACAAATATAGTCAAACGGGTTTCCTCAAGTCCCGCTTTGGTGATTAAAAAAGGGACTGAAGCCAACCTCAAAATCAATTAGAGGCTGGAAAATGTCCAATCTGATCTATAAAAACACAAGGTGTCACTGAACTCCTGCTCTTCTGTTTAATTGACTGGTTTACCTACACTCTAATGGAACTTTTGGCAACAAAACACTTACTTAAACCATAGACAATCATAACTGCTCTGGGATTTCAGTGTTTTTATGAGATATGTTTTACTATTCAGAGCTATGTGTCTCCTAGCTATTACTTACTGTGTCATGTAGTATAGGTAAAATACATTATCTTATATATATATATTTAATATTAAATGTGTTTTTGTCTTTATGTACGTTGGAGTGTAACCATCCGCAAATTTATGATGAAGTTAAAACAAAGATTCTAAGGGAATGTCATTGGCCCTTTTGAAAAATAACCTGGCAACCCCAGCATGTGCAGAAAGACATGGCAGTGATATATTACATTATCTGGACCAGGATAAGCTTCCATCACGCCTCTGTTGACTTGGCTGCTCCAGATTTGTCAATGCAGTCGATCCAAATTGATACAAATGCACTTTTTAGTTTTGTCACTTTTCTTTCTCTTAATAATATATTTTTAATTATTTGCACTTTACTTTTATATATGTATTTCTTGTATGTCTCTTATACTTTATTGTTTAAGATCTCATAACATACTGTCAGATAGTCTTAGAGTGCTGCAGGGATGACATATTTTTATAGGCCAAACCAAAAGTTAGCATCTGTTTCCTTAGACAAAAAGCCAATAGGATTTTTTGTTTAGATTTTAGATTATTGCAGAAAATAAGATCTGTGGCAAACTCAGTTTATTTTGTTCAGCAAGGTAATGTTCACAAACAACCACTTTTTTAAAAGCATCATGCAACTGGCAGAAGTAAAAAAGCTAAAGTTAGGCTATGAAGTAACTAAGCCATGGTTGCATGACTTCAGTGTCAATATACCACTAAATATACAACGTATAATTTAATTTAACTTTAATTAATTAAAGTCATAATTAATATCTACAAATGGGATTTTAGTTTGACAGGTTTGTAAGAGCTCAAGTATAAACCTCTAGTTTGGAGAAAAGTCTCCAAGTCCAATGTGCTGATTCTTAATCTCTGGAGTCCCATTTAGCCACTAATCTTTTTTGCTTCAAAATTGACAGGTGGGGTATTTACTGGCATATAATTTATGTGAAATTTTCAGACCTTTTAAAAAATGACAGTGACTTTGAGGAAGAAAAACTGGAAGTGCAAAAATGCTCATTCCTGTTTTTTAGGACTCATTCCTGCAGTACTCTATAAGACTGCAAAAAAGACATGCTATATTTCCCAAATAATTAAGTGTAATAACAAATCAATATTGTTAACCAAGATCAGCTTGTGCTGTGCTTACTCCAAATATGAAATTATGCACCAATCAAAATGAAGTGTTCATCACACATTGGGTAGTTGAGGGGGCATGGGAGGTTTTAAGCTTTAACAGTAAAAACACAGAGTTGGGTGGGCTCTGCCTGTTCAGAAAGCTTACAACCTCAGCATCCATTGAATTAACAGAGACGTGACTGGAGGCAGAATGATCTCTTGGACATTTCAATCCCAGATTATCCCAGCCACAGAGTTGTGGAGTGTGAAATTACCAAGTAGTGTAGCGAGACCTACATAGCGAGACCTGTATCCATGGCAGTTTTGTTGTTTACTATGCAAGCAGTTGTACCTGGGCAGCAACAATTGTTGTCTTTTCTGAACAACCATGATGCCCCCGCCCCTTCATTAGGAAACTGTAAGTAAATCATGATGCACCGTTTTAGAAGGGAATATGAAAAGCTGATTTGATTGAAACATTTTTGTTATTTGTTACTTTTACTAACAATAAATCCCACTCATCCCATTCCAACAGTGCAGTGGTACCCAGGACAAACCTTATATAGTAGTACATTTTTTATAGTGCTTATGGCACAAATACGTGTCCATGGGACAAGCTTGTGTTTTGCATTTGTACTTATATCTCGTATACCTTGGCTGGGGTCTCTCTGGAGTTTGCATGTTCTTCCTGTCCAAAGACATGCACTTAACAGGTTAATTAGTGATTCTAAACATGAATATGAGTGTGAATGGTTGTTTGTCTCTATGTGCCCTATGATGAGCTTGCGACTTGTCTCACCCAAAGTCAGCTGCTATAGGCTCCAGCCCCACCGTGACCCCGATGAGGATAAGCGGTGATTTAATAATCTGTGATTTCTGTGAGAAATGGAAATTAAAAGTTATAGTAAAGAAAAAGTTACACTTTCTGATTGTAGAAAAGGTGATATCATAAAATATTGTTTTTTACAAGTTAGATACTAGTTATATTATATGAGTGTAGGGGTTAAAAAATGGATAAATAGAAAAATAGGTATACTTGAAGAACTACGTCTCAAAGTACACAAGTTAGATTACTATATATATATATATATATATGGGAGGATGGAGATGGAGATGAGAAGATACCGACTTGTCTTGCGGTTAAATAAAAAATGTTGTATGGAGGAGAATGATAAAAAGTAAATTGATCATCTATAGTCAGTCCGGAGTGCTACTGCACAACTCCTCACTTGGTCACATCACCCTGATAAGATCCAGTTTAAAATTCTCACACTTAATCACAGAGCATTGCATGGTCAGGGCCCTGCATATGTATCTTAACTACTTCACCCTAACTCACTAGCTCGCTCTCGAAGGTCAAATATACTAAATTTGCTGCCTGTCCCATGCACTCACCTTAAGACCCATGATGATCGAGCTTTTGAGGCCGTAGGACCTGAACTATGGAATGCTCTGCTTGCACCCTTACAGTCTGCTGATTCTGTGGATTCTTTTAAAGGGCAACTAAAGAATATTTTAGACAGTTGTTTGGGTAATCTGTATCCACCAGGTCTGCATTGTATGTATATATTTTCTGTGTTTTTATTGTGTATTGTGATTCATAATCATATGACTACTTTCTTATATATTGCATATTGCCCTTGTAAAGCGCTATACAGGTATGTTTAACTTATTTACTTGCAGGTATATAGTTTCATTTTTATATGTCATACAAACAGGAAGTGTGTTCATTGTACTTACAGAAGCAGGTCAGTGAGAGCCACAAAATCAAAACTTTGGTCTTTTCATGCTGTCTAAATCTTCCCCTTTTTTTTCCAGGTAAGCCTACATGCCGCTGTCCTGTTGGTTTCTCAGGGCCTTTTTGTGAAAGGAGGATTTGTGACAACTACTGTTTAAATGGGGGAACATGTGACGTCACTCAGGGGAACCAGCCAGTGTGCCGCTGTATGGCAGAATATACTGGGGACCGTTGTCTTTACCGTGAGTCCTGCACAAATTATTTGGTGGCAGCAAATACAACAAGTGATTATTATCATGTGCTTGGCCTTCATATGATTGACATTAGCATTTCTATTCTAGCTGCAAGAACAATAACAACAAAACATTGATTTGAATTCAGTTATGCTGCCTAAAATCTATAGAATGAAGCATTTTGAGTGTGGAAAAAAACAACCCCCTAAAGTGTTTTCCTTCCACAAACACCACTTTTGCCTCTATTTGCAGATAAACTAAAATCAAAGTACTACAATCAAACATCCTTTGGGTGTTTCTGTTCTGAAGTGATAATGTATTTCCCTTTCCATTGTTTTTTTAGAATTGTTTGTGGGAAAACAATTTCAACTGCACATCATTAGTATTTTCCTACCATTGCTTGCCCAAGGGATGATATGTTTTCATCTGTGGCTAAGATGTCATTTGATGTGGCTAATTAACTCCCATTAAAGTCCTGTATATTTCAAATCGAACCAGCTTAAACTGTGCTACTAGTTTATCAGTACACACTCCCCTTTCTCTCTTTATCTTTCTGAACACTGAACAGACATCTGTCATCACTACTGTGTGAACTCCAAGGCCTGCACGCTATCCAGTAGTGGATATGTGGAGTGTGTGTGTCCTGCCAGGTTTGAGGGAAACAAGTGCGAGGTGGACAAGTGTCTTCGGTGCCACGGAGCTCCCTGCCTCATTAATGAGGAGACTGGAGATGTGGTTTGCAAGTGAGTGCTTGGTATCTGCTCACTATTCTTGTCCCTCATCACGTTTCCTATAATACTAATACTTCTCATTTATGGGACAGCCTTAGCTCTACAGTGTATTCTCAGCTGATGCATCTGCAGGCTGCTCGCTAAATGAATTGATTTGATTAAATCTGAAAAATGTATTGGACCATATACGCTACAGCAATTTAGATTTGTCGTTGAATTAGAAGCCAAGTGAGCTTGCCTTCTCGATATGTATTATGCATATGTTTGACAAAACCACCACTGAGTCATTTTTGCTTCTTGTAAAAGTATAGTTTTATGCTTGTCGCTAGCATCCATTATTTCTTCACCCTCCAGTTGCACAAATGGCAGAATAGCACCGAGCTGTCAGCTGTGTGACGGATATTGCTACAATGGAGGCACCTGTCACCTGGACCCCGACACCAACCTGCCTTTCTGTCAGTAAGTCACTGCTTAATGGGTGAAGGAAAGTGGGAAAAAAAGTGAATGTTCTCCACTATTATTCACACTCTTGACTGTTACCATTCAAATGCTGGGCTCCATGCCCATGGAAACCTGGCTTTAGATCACCAAGGGGAACCATTTTCCTGCTTGGAGAACAGTACAAGATAGATGTCTTCCTCTGAAAAAAAAAAAATCCTTAAGTTGAAGGAGGGTTTGATGTCACTGTGTGGAGGCCATTGCACAGCATGGGGCTGGGTGCCAGTGCACCGTCTTATGCTGTGTGACACCAAACTGTGGCTTAAGGTTTTTAGGCAGATAAAAACTGGTTTCAAACCCCCTTCAAAGCTTGCCATTCTGAACATATCACACTGTTCCTGTGCAGTTAAGAACTGATATCAGGCCTCTCTGACACGTTTCAGCAGTAGGTTTTAGAAGTTTGCCCTCTAAAAATGAAGCTGAGGTGTGTGTCAGTGGTAGAACATGCCATGAAATTCAACACTAGAAACTAGAAACATGAAAGCTTGACTGGCAGACACGAGGAAATGATTGTGAAAGACTACTCAAAGCCCCACCCATAGATTAATACCACCTCAGCTGTAATCACATGCAGTGCTATGTTATCTCTAAGGAAGAAATTGGAAATCCGTTTTAAAAGCCAACTCTTTTTTTTACTGCACATTGTCCACTATAGTTAAATTGAAATTTGTGGTCATCACTCACAGATTCCGGGGGATAGAATCAATTTCTATGCAAATGATCCCATCTTATTCGATGAGGTTAACAGATCCTGATAATGTGGTTTATTATTTGCTGCAAAGAACAGAGATTATGTGAGATGATGGATATGTCTGTGTCAAGAAATCATAATGTTTGACCTTAATATTCAGAGTTAATGTATATTTCATCAAGACTTCCCAAAGCGAAACCCTTGCAGAGCAGAGCTGCTTCAATTGTAATGATAATTCTTGCATTAAACACTAAAAAGAGCTTTTTAAAATGCATCAGCACTAGACAGCTATGATAAACACGCAAGCCCTCACTGTCATTCATTGAGAATTATTTAAATATTCTTGTTGAATAGTATTTAAACTATGCAGTATTTATTTTTTATTTTACAATGCAGAAAACCTCTGTTACTTCAGTAATAGTGTTGACAGGTTAGATCAGTAAACCTGCGTTTCAAAACAAAACAGAAACTGTCATTGGACTATACATTGGCAAGAGAAATGTCCTTCTTGATTTGTCACAATGTTTGTGTCACGTTGACATTTTTTTTATCAGTTTATTCCCAAATAACATTTTTTCCAGATTAACTATGATGGCAGACTTTTAAAGGATGTATTTGCAGGGTTGGCAAACAGTATGCAATGGTCTTCAATTCGAACACATCCCATTATTTTCTCAAATGAAATGGTATAATATGGTTTTAAAGTGAAAGTTAGATTTTGTTTAGTTATGTTATTTAGGTGCATGTGATTTTGCCTGGATTATTTTCTCCATGGGTCTAAAAATGTCCTCTTTCACATTTTTCACTTTTAAACAAGTAACCCTTTTTTTACACTCATACCACAGGTTTCCACGGGGGTGAATCGACTTGACAAGTCACACATATCCAACTTGACATTTTCAACAATAGTTTAATTTCAAATAACAATTACAATCATAGAGAGTCAAAGTCATGACAGCATGTCCGGGTTGTCATCTGTTCCATTAGTTCCTGTTAGTCATTCAACATTTCTCTAATAGTTATTTCTTACAAATTATATATTATTTATATATATATATATAAAAAAAGCTGAAACCTATTCCTCGAGTTTAGCTACCATATTCCAAACAAATTGACATCCATTATACCGCTGATGTTAGTACTGCTCACCTAAAAAATTACAAGCACAGCAGCATAGACTTACATCATCGTATCATAGTTTCTTCCATCAGAATCAGAATCAGGTTTATTGCCAAGTAGGTTTTCACGCAAGGAGTTTGTCTTGGTGTATATCCATAAAACTCACCAATATTCAGGCTGGAAACTTTGATATTGTTCAGCCCTATCTGTCCCGCTGTTATTACAGATACGACTTAATTAGACATGATGTACAAATATCACTGGCATTTGGAATTAGCTATTTTTACTTCTGGAGCAAAACACGGAAGTAACGTTTCCACTTTGGCTCTCTATATGAACACATCATTTATATTTTTGATTGCTTGTTTCTGGAATTTGAATGGAATGACCAACGGTTGACGTTGCAGTATTACAGTTGTGTTTTTCTGTTTGTGGTAGGATGTATAACAGTAATACAGTATCTTCTACAATGTACATGTATTATTATGACATATTGTTCGTTTTAATATTTTGGGCTTGTTTAGAATTCAGTGACAATAACATGTAACTTGTTTTGTGCTGTTTTATTACGATCACCTAATTTATTTGTCAAGGATATACACATCTCAGTGGTGAGACCACTGTAACAGACTCTTCTCTTGCAGATATTCCCTTCACTTGGTGAGCAGTGAAATTGATTTGTGTTCATATTATTTGTTTTGCTAATTTGCTCAATGCAGACACAACATTGACTTACTTCATCTTATGGCTGAAGCTGCTGAAAGGGATTAGTGTGTCAGTCTCCATTCATCAAGCAGCCAGCAGTTCAACAATATACATTCTCTGGGCCCTTTTATCACTCCCAACACAATGTTTTGCAGCTGCACGTCAGGGTTCAAGAACCAACGTTGTGATGAGCTGGCCAACCCCTGCGATTACTTCTGTCAGAATGAGGGGATGTGCACATTAACAGCTCTTAACAAACCACGCTGCAAGTAGGTCCTTCTCACCTCTCCAGCTGTATTCAGAGCCCACTCACCCCCTTTGTATACACCCCCACCCCAACTCCATCTGGCTCCATTTCAGCCTCAGTCCAGTATATGGGCTGTTTGTCACAGTGACACCTTGTAGCAGCTTATCATGCATTAAGTGCTGGATAAAGTAATGACTTATTCAATAGTAATAGCAAACTTGAAGGTAATGATAGCTAACTAATTGCAATTAGCTAGCTTGTAAAGGTGTTGTCAAACACGGTGTTGCCTGTAGAGCTTTTTCACACTCTTCTATCATCGAGGGAAAATGTGTTCTCACACTCATTTTATCTGTTGTAACAATAGTGACTTCAAACAAAAATATTCATTGTTTTGAAATCACTTCACTAACTGCTGTTTAGTCAATTGGGTTTTTATTACATTTATATTATTATTATTATTATTAGATAATGCCAACATATTCAATAGGTCAATATTTTAGAAACATTCTGACTGCTTTCATGCTGAGAGTTAGATGGAAAAATTGACGCCAGCAACATTTCTAAATATGCAAAAACCTGTTAGCATAAAAAGTGAAGAGAGGGGGAAAACAGCTAGCCTGGCTCTGTCCAGAATGAAAACAAAATCCAGACTTCCTGGCACCGCCGCTGGTTGCCTGGCTTCATAGTGATGACAACGCTCCACGGCCAAGAAATAGTTCAGCACATAACCCCGTGCAATGTGTTATTTTTACACTATTGTTCATACAGATTAAACAGACAAGATATAACATGTTAATAAATGAGCTTTAGAGGTATTGGTAAGCAGATTTTGTTCATTTTGGGCAGAGTCGGGCTAGCTGTTTCTTCTTGTTTGCTTACAGGCATTAGAGCAGTATCAATCTTTCAACAACAGCTACAAAAAGACAAATAAGCAACTATTTAATTTAAATCAGTCATTCAGTTTCATTATTAGTGGTAGCTGTAACAGCAGTTAGGCACAGAAAATTATTACATTTCTATTTTTTACTCTTTATATTTTGACCAGGTATTAGCTGATGGCACTTATTACATTATCAGTTGCTGCATGACTCTACCTTTGCTGCCCCTCACTGCCACCCATCCACCCATCTCATGCAGCCGTCACCCAGCACACAGGAACTGTGGGGAAACTAAAACGTGACACTGTCTCTGTGATGTGGGCATCAGTCTGTGCATTTGCAACCCGTGCATGATGGCAAGTTGAATATGTACGTTACTGACCAGTCCTCACATATGCATATAACTTACTAGGCTTTACATCTCATCAATAATTGGTGTTTATATTCAGTGTCTTCAACAGAGGTTAAGAGAAATTCTTCATTCCTTAAGGAATTAGTCTTTTCATGGTTTATGCCTCCCAAAGGAGATCAAACTCCCTGTTGTCCCCAATTTCCCATTAAAATTCATGTCTCTGTGACATTTCGTTCTATGAGGGCGTGATTCATTTCCAGTATGTATGGGGCTGCATTCTTATTTTTGATAGCCTGATGTTCCGATTCTTAGAGTGCATGTAATTTAGAGTAATTTCATTCTGTCATTATCTAGTCGCACCCACCAGATCAGTCATGCTTTACAGACCCATCTGCGTCAGTCGTGTGAAATTAGATATCACCTCCTCTAACAAGGGTCATACATCACGCCCATCGGATCCCATTGGAACACAAATGAGATGACGACTTGTTGTCCCGCTGTCATCCTTTGATTTCTTTCTTCACTGAATATTCAACATGCAAATTCACACACACTGTTTATGGACCACTACATGTATATACATAGTGCTCTCTCTCCAGGTGGTGTTTTGTTTGTGTTGGATCAAAGCACTTCATAGCAAGACTGAATCATAACGTGTTGTACAGTATATGTAAGCCACGGTCACATCATAATGTAGTTCATTTTGTAAAGGTGTTTTCTCAGCAGTCTTTGTTAGAAAAAAGTATTCCAATGGTGGTTTATTTTTACTCTCTTTTGACCTCCTTCAGATGTTCAGCCAATTGGGCAGGAACACAGTGTGAGAGACCCGCCCCTAAAAGTAGCAGATCAGACAATACCAGTGGAGGTAAGTATTGAGAATCATGGAGTGTTATTATAAAGCCTTACAATTTCCTGGATGAATCAATGTATAATGTATCATTTCTACAGTGCCCCCATTCCATTTCGTATAAATGATTACTGTTTTTTAAACACCCACACATTTGTATAGGCAAGTTTCTACTTACTTCACCAAATGCAACAATGACTGTACTTTCCTGACTGACAGATTGACACATACTTACTGACCTCCATCCAACCTAGCCAGTTTGCAGTATTTGAACAGAAAAACCTACACTCAGCAGTTTTTAACTCATTTGAATTAGAGGAGCTGCTGTTGCCGGGGCCATCAGGGTTCAGTAATTCGACTGTTCTGTTGTCAAATTGATTTAAGGAAATTTAAAGTAAGTCCTTTAAATCAGTTTCTTGGAAACCACCACTATAGTGTGTTATCAGATTCAGGGATTCATAGTGAATTATATTGAATGGCTCCATAATGCACTATCTGGTCTTGTATTACCAAAAAGATAGAATTATAATTTTGTGCTCATATCATGTTACCTTTGTGACTTCTTCTTGTCCTCCTATTCCTATCATATGTGTAAAGGGAATGCACATATTTATAGAATTGATGCATCTATAAAAATATTATTGTATAGTCCATATGTACTGGACAACTGTTAATGTACTGTAAACGGAGTGAAGTGTGCAGCCATAAAGGAAATATGTTGCTTTAAAGGTGGTCTTTTGTGAGGCCATAGTCAGGCATAGCTACACACAATGTGTCACTATCTGAACCCATCTCAGCTGCTTACAGTTATTCATTTCTCCTTACCATCTCTCCTATGTCTGTCTCCCAGGAAGCATAGCTATCATTGTGCCTCTGGTCCTGCTGGTAATCTTGATTGTGATGGTGGTAGCAGGTGTTTACATCTGCAGACGGAGGCAAAGGTAAGTAAATAAATAATAAAATATAAATAATAATGAGGCTTCTAAGCACCAACAGATGATAAGTCTGTCACTACACAGCTTTGTAGACGAATGGACAGCTTGATAAATAAATAGTTTGTTTGCTTCAGATTCTTCAGCAGAACATCTATCGTCTGCACTAAGCCCCTGATTATAATTCAGCTTTTTAGTCCTACCCAACAAAGTTATGTACTCCAAATGTGCCAAAAGTAGTATTATGTGATTTGTTGTGTGGTACCGTGCGAAGCTGTGCAGCATGTTGACCTGCATGTTTCTTATTATGTTAATGATGCCTGGCTCCACACACCTCAGGGGAAAACGTGTCCAGAGGCAGCCCATGACAAACGGAGGGATAAACGTGGAGATTGGGAACCCGTCATACAACATGTATGAAGTGGACCATGACAACCATGCTGATGCAGGAAGCCTGCTACGACCCAACTTCACGCTGGACCCTCACAAGGTTGGCTTATCGAACTCAGTGTTACAACAACAAATCAAAGTGGCAACAGAAAGCTAAAGCTGTGCTTCTGTCTGTATATCTAATTGAATGGTGTTGGCTTAGTTCTGTGTTTGTTTTATGCAAACATTACACCACCATGATGTCTAAAATATAGGCTCAGTTTCTTATTTTAACTAGAAAAGTTAAAACCGTCTACTCTGACATCAAATCCACATATACTATATTAACACATAGGTGCAGAAAACAATACAAAACCAGCTCACTGCTGCAAAACAATAACACCTTTCTATATGTGTAAGTCAATCTTGTTATATTTTGATTGATCTAGGCTTTGGGTGAATGTTTTTTGTTGTATCAACGTACCAATGTTGTGTGTATTGTTTTAACTGGATACTTTCCTGTAACAATGGTAGAGTTTAATAATAAACTGAAAACAATTATTAGGTACGGTATCTAGCAGTAACAAGAAAATATATCAATATGAAAAATAGTGGAACGAGAGACTTTTCATACAATAACAAGAAACTGAACTATTTCCCTTTTTTCTAACAGACAGTGTGTCAGCAATACCCTGCTGTACATTATAATCAGTTAACCAATGAATAGACCTAAGAGACAAATAATGTCATTTATCCAGTGGGAGCTCAGGGGGAAGTTAAATTCTTTTTACTGTAATGTCTGTGAAATAAAAATGTAGTTAGTTTGTGAATCTGACAGAACTCATTGTAATGAGATTTCCACTATTTCCAGAAATGTGAATTTAATTAATTTAATTAGCTTAGCAGCATTGGACATTTTAAGTACTGTATGTAACATTTCTAGGAAGCTGTATTTAACTTATATATCAAAAGTGTAGCACTTGAAACAGGCCTTGATTTCCCCTGCTCTAAAACCTGCTAATCAGGGCGGCTGTGGACTCCAAATGTCGGAGGCAGAGCAGGTCGTCCACTAATCAGAAGATCAGTGGTTCGATCCCCAGTTCAATCCTCTCCAGTCTGCATGTCGAAGTGTCCTTGGGCAAGATACTGAACCCCAAATTGCTCCCGAAGGCTGTGCCATCAGTGTGTGAATGTGAGAGAGCTCTTAAAACTGATGAGAGGTTGCCATCAGTGTATGAATGTGTGTATATGGGTGAATTAAGATATGTAGTGCAAAGCGCTTTGAGAGGTCAGAAGAAAGGCGATATATAAGTACAGTCCATTTACCATTCATGAAACTTGTCGCAGGAGCATCACTGCTGCACCACTCTAGGCATGAATATAGTGATGCTTCATTAAAATAACTGTTGTGTTCTTTGTCTCTGTTCCAGTTATGGCATCTAGCATTGAGATAAATCAAAAGGATTGGATGAATGAGGTTTTGTAGAGATTTTACAAAAGCTGTGCAGGAATGCAAAGTTACAATGAACCAAAAGTATTCTTCCTTTTAGCTGGGGATTTATTCTGCTCATGGCCTTCGACAACACACTAACATTCAGCATATCAAATGAGTCATTCACCTTCACCGATGTTGTTATCTAGCTCACCTGCTAGAGCTTCAAGCCTAATGCTGTCACTTCTTGCCCTGACAACTCTGACATCTGCTATTGTCAGTCCAATCTGGCTGTATATTCAACAGAGGCACGCTGACTTGAATCTAAACTAACTTCTGTATTGCAAAACACTTTCTTGTTCCCTACAGTTCTTTACTTTGAGGTAAACATAAGTTATATAGCCCACTGATTATAAAGTTTGTACATAGATAACCAGTAGATAACGATGCATTATTATATGCATCAAACTGTTTGGTGTAGTGCACTGTGAACAGAGGTGGTGCTTGTTGTTTTGCAGGGCTGGTGTGTACAGTCCAGTGACCCTCGCACCTTAAGCATAAATTCTGTGCCCAAGGAGGTAATCCCTGGACAGGTAAATTTTTCAAACGTCACTTCATGTTTGCCTTCAACAAAAAAAAAAGAAAACAAACAAACAAACAAACAAAAAAAAACACTTAACTGTGTGCACTGTGCAGTTAACCAGTTGATATGATTACCTGTACTAAATGTAAATCAGGCCAAAGTGGATCAAGGTGACATTCACAGTCATCTGTAGCTGTTTCCTTCGTCATTTTGTGAGTGACAAATAATATAATAAAAAAGCTGCTAAAGCCGCTACTATCCTTGAGAATGTAGACAGAAAACTGTGCTTGCATGGCTTTATATTTAAATTGGCACCCTGCATGTTGCTGTGCTGTACTTTTTTGTTTTTTTTTGTACTGTACTATTGCATGCTGAGTAACAACCCACTTATACAATATGCATGAGTCTTGTCTTTTCCTTATATGTGTTTCTTTGTACTGCTTCAGATAGAGTTAAACTCTGATGTTTTACTCACTTTGTCAAACCTTGATAATCACAGTGGATATCACTAAAAGATGCACTAATTAACATTTTTTCATATTCGACCGGGTGTAATGTGAAACAGCAACCTCCGGTTTCTACAATGAGCCCACAGAGAATTATACTCTACAGCCCCCCTCAGCTCTATGGAGTGTTTCAGTCTCTTTAAGTTTATTGTTTTGGTTTTCTGCAAACTGACCATAAACCCGTCTCCAGACGCGTGTTGTGTTCATCCAACAAACTCTGACAGACTGTACTGTACCTGCCCAATACCAAAGAGTAGACAGAGTTAGCAACAGGGTCTCAGGAGTTGGTAAAAACCAAAACAGAGCTAAGAGAAAAGTGAAACTGGACTTCATCAGGTGTACGAAACACAACTCCAGGTGGTAGTGGTGTTCTGTATCAGCTGGATCTGATTAAAATAGGCAACTGTTTGCTAACATGTTTGCCACAACAACTTTATGAGATGCTCTGTCAGACGTTTGTTTCACTGCCCCCAAGTGGCCGAAAGCCTATGACTGCAGCTTTAAGACTCCCGCTGTTCTGAAATAATTTCTAATTGTCTTTCCATCGTCTCCCTTGTTCTGCAGCCCATGAACTACTCCAACCCAGTGTATGCAAGGATATATATCGATGGGCAAAACTGCCGGAAGCCAGTCATCAGTATTGATGAGAGGAGAGAGCTACTCCCAAAGA
Organism: Larimichthys crocea; assembly: GCF_000972845.2. NCBI lineage: Eukaryota > Metazoa > Chordata > Actinopteri > Sciaenidae > Larimichthys > Larimichthys crocea. The sequence goes on from NC_040028.1 coordinate 7,317,404, forward strand.
AACTAGAGGGGACAATTCATGAAACCGCCGCATAGCCTAACTTTACACTTTGTACTTCTTTTTTTACCACAGTGTACAATGTATAATATGAAGGAGGAAACAAGATTTTTTCTATTTCCTATGAGGCTCTTAGGTTTTACCGGTTTAGCATCAGCATAATGTCCTTGTTGGTGTGCTGAAGAGTTTTATTTTCCATTTACTGTTTGCTTTCTAATGTTTGTCAAACATAAGTTATACAGCGCTACACTGTATACTGTATGACACTGAAGTAAAGCTGCTGATTTGCAAAAACTTTATTAACACCATAAGCCACACGTGTGCACAGTTTAAACCTTAAAATGCAGTGCTAAAATTTGTACCCATATCTGTTTCTAGTTTGAGTGAAATACGGACACTGTGTCATTTTATGAAGGTAATGACGGCAGGTTGGCTCAATTTTTCTGAACGTAGACAGGAGTTTAGTGGGTTGTTTCTAAGGCTTTTGTCTTTTTTTACATGCCATATGACGTATGGACCACAAAGCTTTGCAACTGAGCAGCAAAGCTTGATATTTTTGAGGTTTTGTCTTTCTTTTTTCTCTTTGTTACCTGACGGATCTACTAACTGGATTTCCAGTGAAGGCCATAATATCAACATGATCTTTTTCTCACACAGTATGTAATGCCATAGGTCTTCTGTCTTTTCCGTTTCCGCGGATGTCAAGCTACATCAACCCTATTTCGACAGTTATAAACCACATGAACTTATCTTTTGGTGAAAGAGATTGAAGCCCACCTTGAATGTTCTCCGATCAGATTCCCAGAATCCTGTACTGTACACTGAAAAGACAGATACTGAATACCATATTTTTCTAGGTCTCATATGTCAACAGATGGATTAAAGAAGTAGACAAGAAAGAGATTTACCACAGCTACAAAAAGGTTATTGAGAGTTATTATAAAACACATCTGTTACTTCAGAAAAGGAAGATGATAAATATAAGAAATTTTATAATTTTGTATTTGATTTGTATGTTGTTTGGCTGCTTGTATTTTGAAGAAATGTATTAAATGTAAGTAATTTTTATATAAAATGTAAATCGATATTGAATAAAGGGGGCTTATTTCCACTTTGTGTCCTTTTCTTTTTCTTTGAAGCAGTGCAGCCAACCAGCGATCAAACTGGCACAGTTGTTATATTTCTGTGGGTCACGTGGGCACTGACCTGACAAGTCAATCAACAGCATGAGGTCTTTTGCCTGCTGCACAGAGGAAGGTGGTTGATAGGAGATCATTGCCCTCCCTACATGTGCATGAAGGCCAACCCCATTCATTACCTGTTGGTTGGGACACAGCATCAGTACCACCCGCTGAATGATAATTCACTCTTCTTTTACTTTACCTATAATGGCTGTTTCTTCACACACTTCACCTCCTCCTTCACCATGGCAACCAGAGGAGGCAGCGTCACTACTGCCCTCTCTCCTTATGTCCGTGTAATCGGCTGGATCTGCCAGCACACCCAGCACACTGCATTTTGATGATTGTACAAATGGATCCCTTATTTTTCAGCTTTCCTAATTGTCTTTCATTTGTAGTAATAAGGACGCCACATCCAAACCTTATGTAATATTAATATTTTATGGATTTGCCCATTTTCTACCAATCACAAACAATAATGTAGTTTTTAGATTGATGAATAGATATTTTGTCCATATAGTTAAGACATTAGAGGCTTTTGTCTATATAGTTAACTGCAACGTCATCTATAGACACTGAAAGAAAGGGTGCAATCATATGGTTTCCTTGTAGCTCAATAAAAGTGCTGAGGAATCTATGTAAATGCAATTGGACTTGTTTCTCTTATATAATACAATATAAGTTGGTTTGCTAAGAGGAAGTGGACGTGCTGCACTGTTGTGCAAAGCTGTGTTGTAACTTCAGTCACTTTTTCTAGTTACATTGACCATTTGCTGAGTTCTGGTTCTGGTGCCTATTTCAGCAAACCTCCTCTTCATGGTGGTCCAAAATCTTATCTTGTTGTACCAGTGTAAACACTAACACTCTCCTTCTGCTCTTGGCTAACTTCAACAAAAGATGAACTACTCTATTGGAAAATATCTGCTTCTTTGATAAAAAGAAAAGTCAAGGGTTAATGTCTGTGTTAATCAAAAACACAAGCTGAAACACCCATGGAGCATTTCTCAAAGAAAGATCTGTTCACCAAGTTTAAAAGTCTGTTGAATGTAGAACGGTGGGCAGAAGCTAAACATTTTGAACTGTGGGTCAGTTTTGGATGAACTCTATAACTACTGTTTGTAGCTATGATTCACACATCCAACTGTCTTCTCTGAAATCTCTCTATAAGGCTGTAGAGCCATCTGGCATACCAAACAAACATGACGCTTCTCAGAAACAGGGTTGAGATAACTATAATGGATTGCCATAACACAAACTCAAAAACAATCGTTATAAAGGAGTCGCCCATGTGAAATATTCATGGTTTTTAGTTTAGTAACTTGCAGCAACTTTCACCTATTTACATCAATGATGTAATCACAATAACACCCTTTGACAGCATCACACTAAAATATATCAGTGTCTGCAAAGTATGAAATAAGGTACAGCTGTCTATAATTGTGGAGCAGCATGGGTAGGGCATTATCTACCTATGACCTTAACATGTTTCAGTGCTCGTGTGCAAGTTTTCTGAATCAATTCATGGCAGTGATTTGTACAGTATGTTTCATCTATGAGTGAACTTTTATTCAGTTTTGTTCTTAAGGACATCATTGGAAAGTGATTCAGCTGAACGGATTAAATCTTTCATGTACTTTTTCAAAGCTCCGACATCCAAGATTTGAGTTGGCTGCCTAAAAGTATTTAGTCACAGAATAATCTGAAGAATCAAGTCTCAGAGAGAACAGACTTGAATGCTGTGAAATGATAATGAACATATGGTTGTAATAGGATAAGAAATCTGATTGTTCGGCACAAAACTATAAAGTTTCAGATGTTTTAAACATGCACACTGACCTGAAAGCCTTTTCAAGCAATCTGTATTTTACCAACCCCCAAAAAATGACTTAAAATCTATCAGGGCGAGGTGCACTAAATAATACTTTCTTAAGCACAAAATGACCACCGAGTTATTGATACTAATAATTATAATTACCAATCTCACCTTTGAGGACCATAAACAATGATTTGATTAATTATAGTCAATAGATTACACCCTTAATTAATGCAAATTACAGGCCATTGACAGAAACTCAATGATTCCCACTGATCCTAGGTTATAGTTTGACTGATCAGGAACAGGGATTTCACAAGATGTGTTAACTCACTTTCTATGTAATATTCTCCCCTCCATCTGATTTTTAGAGACATTTCTTAACATCTAACTTCCTGGCAAACTATTCGCTCATTGGTTCATGTCTTTCACAGCAGGTGTTGTACAGCACAGTGCTGATCTTGTTTTCGGGGTGTTAATTATGTAACTGATCCAATCTAATAGGCACACACTTTTTCATGAACAGGTGAGATTCGCTAATTATAATGTGGGATTTGAAAAAAAAAAAGATTGATAATTTGGAGAATCCCATTTGGAGCACTCATTGAACAAAGCTAAAAAAAAACAAAACAAAGAAAAAAACAATGGTTTTAAATAAGGATCCAACATTGTCATTCATTGACATCATTACAAATACTGTCTTAACGTCACCTCCTGTTCAGCTCAGAAAAGGCTAGTGCATTGGTCTTGAGTTGAATTTACACATATACTTAAGAATGAAAAAAAATCTTAAAATGCTACAGCTCAAGTTAATCACCAGTCATATATTGTAAAAAAAATTAATAATAAATAATAAAAATATACAAATTCTAATGATGTTCTTTTATCATCAGCTTTTTATAGTGGTCATTTTTCACATTGGTAAAAAGACTTGCTGAGGAAATGTTGAGACTATTGTGTAGAGTAAGAGTATGTGCATAGTACATTGAAATTCAATTCAAGCTCTCTCTCTACAATAGTCTACAACTAATGAAGGCTCCCAGCTCAGCAGTGATAGAACTCATCTGCACTGGGAAAAGTGAGGAAAGGACTGCTGGCCCACTTGCTCAACCCCTAAAGTGCATCAAAAGAAGAGAAAAACTGAAATTTAAAAACTAGTCCAGAACTTAGAGATGCCTGGTACTCCCCTCCCCTCACCTTGCCTATTGATTTATTGTCTCTTTTCCACTTAGCAAGCATCACCATTCTCCTGCATAAACATCAGAAAAACCCAGAGGGCTCATCTCTCGGACAGAATCAATAACAGCAGGAGTCGTATTCACATTATAAACAGCAGCCTCTGCATACTCATGCTACTGACTGCACCAAGCTGCTTATTTCTCTGTGTGTGGTGAGGGGGAGAGAGACTGAAAGAAAGACAGAAAGAGACTGTGAAAGTAACTGAGAGAGGAAGAATGGGGTGATGGAAAGGAGGTTAGCATAGATAATAACATCTAGACGCTCACTTTGACAATGACGAACAGGTGGTGATAACTCTTTTTATTACTTGTATAATTTGTAAGGGAGTTAAACAACTTATGGCCAATAAAAAAACATATCTTACTGACTGAGACCATATAGATACATCATCTCAAAACTAGAGAAGACTGAATTTGAGAACAAAACTAAAAATTTAGTTATATTGACTTTATGTAGCTCATCCATTGTTACGGATTTCCCATTTTGTCTTTTAACCTCCAGTTTTCTTGCTGCCTCAGGTCAAAACCCTAGGTCCTGATCAAAACATTTATGACAAGATCATATTAAGATATGATTACAAATCCACCACAGATATTGGATTGCAATGTGAAAGGTTAACTTGTGTTTATGTTAACTATCTTGGTATTTCCTATTGTCAATCATTTGATATTGTACTGTAGTATAATTTGATTTAATTGAGCTAAAAAGACCATTTGCAATTACATACTTTTTTCTTTATTGCACTTATTTAATAGTTTCTGGCTTTGTGCAGCATGTACCTAACACAAAGTTACTTACAGTAGCACACTAGTTTACAACTCGCTGACTGTGTGCTGCAGTGTACATTAGCATTTCTATGGTGAATAAAAGAGCACTGATGCTAATTTACCAGCCAATGATGCTGTTGGTTTGGTATTAGTGTTATCTGCAGTAGCAGCAAATCATCACTAAAACTGCAGATTTTTGCTCTGTTGATTTAGAAGCTGACTTACACTTTTAACATGCCATAACTTACTGTATGTTACATCACATTCTTATATACACATAATAAAATACAAATATTAACACATTCTGAGTAATGATCATACCAATTATAGGCACTACAATGACAATGGGTGCAAGAAGACTTGATCCAGTGCCACCATGTAGTGGTTGATGTATCTTAGACATAAAACTGGTCAGATACTTGCTTAAGTATTTCCCTCAAAAGCAAAACAGGTGCATTAACAATATATCCATATAATTAATTCATTTTACCTCAGGTTTATTTTTAAACCAAGTACAAAGTACAGCTCAGAGTAATGGGAATGTTGTTAGTTTTGCGTGTGTCCAAAATTTGGATAAATGTATATTTGGAAGTGATGATGGCATTCGATGAAAAAAAAATGGCGATAACAAAAGTCACCAGCACAAATTCTTAGGGGCACGAATGCCAATTATATGTAAATCCATCCAATAATTGCTGAGATATTTCAGTTGGGACCATAGACATTTGTATAGCCATGGCTAAAAGGCAGTAAAGTTGTTCTTGTTCTTTTGGAGCTGCCTGCCATGTGCCATGGATACTTTTGCAGAGCTCAAATGTTTTCTATAAATGTTGCCTAAATATTAAAATAGACTGTAGACACTAAGAACCAATAGTTATATTTATCAGTTTTGTAAAGAATTGTATTCATTAATGGTCCGTTCACGCATTGGCGAGAAAGTGCACAGGAGTCCAAGATGTCTTATGCTGAAATGTTTACTGAAACTTGGCCAAGGAGAATGAAGAATATATCGATACACTGACATGATGCTGCCTCAATTCTGAACAAGCTGTCCTCTCTGGCTCATCTGAATGCCCTCAGAATAGTTCTGCAGCTGCTCTATGTTTCTACAGTATAAGGTTGGAACTGGTCAGAATGGCTCCTGCTTTCCTAAACACAAACATAAACCTGCTATGTTTCTCAAGGAGAAGAAGGAAGTCTCTTAAGAAACTGTGACCTTGAGATATAAGCTTGACCCTGTGTAACCCACATGTGGTAGAATACAATGAAGAACAGAAGGTTCCCTCACAATAAGGAGGTTGAGGGTGGAAGGTAAATATGCTGACCTTGTAGAAAAAATTTAGAAATTACAGCATCGGCATGGTTCATGAATCAGTTTTATTAGTAAGCGTTTTGGAATAAGTTTTGCTCTGTCCTAAAAAGCCCTGTAAAATGCATTCTGAAGCTTTACAGCCCTCTCCAATTTATCTCAGTTCTAAAGACTGTTTACTGAAGAGTGGATCTATTGTTCTGAAAATGTTGGTCAACAAGTTGTTGTATTTACATGCAGCGGAGACGGCCTGAATTGGAGGATGTTCTGTGTCCTCACACATCCTGACTAATGACCGGATTAAGGGGGGAAATGGGGCTGAATTGTAATCCCCATGGTGAAAGCTGCACTTTCAGTAAACTTGGCCAATAAATCTGTGGGAGGGTCCATTCTTTCTTTGGCAGCTTTTGTGTTTCCACAACAATTCTGCTCCCCGTCTGTGATCACAGCAGCATGCAGCGCTACAGACCGCATGCTGATTGGGTACTGCACATTTTATCCCCTTAATTCTAACACTTTGACACCTGTATTGACTATTGGGCCTGTTTCTAAAAACAGATTACAAAATGCTTTTAAAAGACCAAAAGAAAAGGAACAAAAGACAAAGTGGCATAAAATAAACAAAGCAAGATTATAAGACAAGAAACACTATCCTAACACACTCTTATAATGGACATGAGAAATTCACTTCAGTAACATGGCTCAACACACGAAAAATAGTATATTGCCTAAAAGCAGTCACACTTCATTCCAGTACTGGTTCTACAGACTGACAGATGCATATACACAAAGGGAAGAAGTTGGCAAACAGTACTCAATATTTATGTTTCAATACTACAATGGCCATCTATTCTTTCATGTACTGTATGTAAACCATGAACACAGAAACACACTTGACAGGTCCTAGTACACAGAATACAAAACAGATTTTCTACCAAGACACATCAGAAACAATCATAACACACATCTATATTTCATTTGAAAGGATACATACAGAGAATGTGCAATGCAAAACACATTTAGGCTATACATCCAGTATGGTGTATGCATGTGCGTGTCTCGGGTAATATGAATAATACAAATTGACATATATTTCAAAAACACAAATAGAGACCTAGTGTCAGCACAGACTCATTGATATACCCTATAACCCCATGACTGAAGAAATAAGAAAACAAACAAACAAACAAATAGAATCATCATAATATGAATATTATAAAATGATTTCCATGTCCCCCCTTTTGCATATAGAGAATGTTTTCTGAGTAGACACCAAAAGAATGTTGAGAATATCTCAGTTGGCACGGTTTCCAAAGCATTATGTAGAATCTTTGCAGTAATTAACGTTTAATGTGAAATTGGTGCTAACAATTTTAGAGTTTAACTTTTAACTTTATTCTCTCTGCCAGTTATCATATAGATTATAATGTTGTAAATCATGATTCCCTAAACTTTTTGCATGTAAGGGCTCATTCGATTTCCTTTAGACAAAACTAAACTAACGGTTTATAATTGAAACAAATTATTAAATGCAAATTAAAACATGCACCTTTGTTTATGGAAGAACAGTCAGTATTTGCACAACAGAAAGAGGTCATGTGCCACTGGTCAAGAACATGCGAGTAAGTGGACCTTGCATGGTCAACTGAAAGGTTTTCAAGGCGCTTAGTATCATGTAAAGTTATTTGATTACTGTGCAGTGGTATATCATCTGGTTAGATGTTAGTGTATATATATAATTCATTTATGGCAACAGAGATATGAAAAGTTCATGTTCCCAACTTAACCCCACTAAGATGTTAACTGCAGCCATTAGCTGTGTTGTGCATTTGAAAATAGCCACCTCTCCACCTCTCTATTTATTCCCTTTGTCCCTGTAGATTGCCTCTCAGATGTACTGAATTAGAGAGGGAGTGAGGAGAGAAAAGGGGGGTATGCAGCACATACAATGTTCCCTACCTCAGCAATATAGTCTATGGGTAGAAAATGAAAGAGGTGGACTGGAACATTGGACTCGGTATACCTTATTTGTTCTGATACCACCAGATATGCATGGCTGGAGTGACTGTACACAGAGTAGACACATCTGACCTATTAGCCACAGACTGACCACCTCCATGGACCATTATGCATGATGGATATAGACTATAGTGTGTGCCAAATGAACAGGGTGGTGCACTCTTCTCTGCAAACATATTCACCCAAGCAGGAAAAAACATTCCAAAAGTAGCCCAGGGCTCGCTTTTATCTCTCCATTCCTCAATGACAAATTGCTGTTTTCCCTCTCTGTGGCCTGATCTGAAACCATGTAAGGTGGTCTGAAGTAGGGAAACAAATTTAAAGCGCCTGGCTGATGATAAACAGCAGCCCGCATCTATGTGTCATAGCCGCAACTGGCAAGTCTGAGGGTCTGTCTGGCTGTAGCAATAATCATGCTATTGGTTTAAATTCACTTCATGTCAGTCGCACAAGGCCCTGCCAGCAGGAGGGAAAAACCTGCTGTGGTAGCAGATGTTGAGGAAGTGATATGTTCAGGGTTTTTTTTTTTCATGGAGTCTCTGTGTTATTTGAGCCCCACAGCATGATAGGAAGAGCCAGAGCTCCTGACCCTTTCAGCTGTGACAGGAATCATGGTTGGCGGTCAGAGAAAGTTCAATCCAATTTTGTGGTATGGTAGCATGAATACTAGATAATTGTGATTCCTGCCCATGACTCTTAAATTCATAGAACTCAATGCACGTATCTGTCTCTGGAGCTGCAGGCTTAAATGAACAGGTAAAACTCTTTTCTGCCTGATCTTTTGGGATCTATCAATGTGAATTTGAACATTTTCATTTTAAAGCCCACCAAGTTTAGATGTCTGTCTTGTTCTAGGTTGTTGTTCACTGTGGAGTTTCCTGTGTGCTGCCTTTATTGTCACGGCTATAAGCCTGGAAGAGATTTCCCCTCAATCTTAGGACTGAAGGAAGAAAGAGAAGGGACGAGAAGCAGAGGAGATGGTCGAGCGCTAGGACCCAGAGAATGAGCCGAGACTACAAAAAGGGACTGAAAGCTGACCTGAGCCTTTCCTCCTGCATTGTAACACACATGAGAGACAGCAGCTGATGCCAGCTTTCGCCTGGTAATACTTGGTGCTTTGAATTGATTTATTGTGTGTGGTGAGGGACAAAAACTTGGAGTAATTGCTGAGACACATCAGCCAAAAAACATGATACTAGTCACTCACCTCCGCGCAAGTGTGTTCCAGTCCAGCAATTGTTCCAAACAACCAGGGGCGAAACTGCTAAAAAAGGCCAACCGCTGTTTTTCCCCAGTTGTCATGCCTTTTTTTTCCCGCTGTGCGAAAGAGGGCTCAGCAAGAAGCCATTTTGAATCCATTATTACTGGTGTGGCTTCAGTCACTCTAGCCTGCTATGAGCAGTCACCTGTCTGTTGATTGTTATTTTGTTTTGACTTTTGTTTCCCCTTCTCATTGTTTTTTGTTCATACTGCATCAATTTTATCCTCTATTGAGGAATTGCTACTATATGCAAAATTACACGAGAGGGCGTGCTTTAACGTTATTATTGGCATGACAGTGATGTGGTCAGTAAGTCTCTGAAGTGCCAATAATAGGGTAAAGCTCACCCTTGTATCTTATATTGTGATTATACAATAATTAGCAAGTTAAATAAAATATATAATTATTATAGGGCGATTGGCTGTCAAAATAAAAAAACTAAAAAATTGCTTGCCGTTTCCGTTCCGATCTCTAAAAAATAAAAAATTGCTTGCCGTTTCCGTTCCGATCTCTATCCTATATAGAGATATATAGATATCTGCAGATTTTTTCCATAGACAGATTTAGCTCCGTGAACTTTCCGTGAATCTAATTTTAAGCTAATAGCGACTCACCACACAACTAATGGAGGATGGACTCCAAATTTCAAATTTCAAATAACTCCACAAGTCCAAAAGTAAAAATGTACTGGAAAAAAGATCGATGTAAACATTTTGGAGATTCACAACATGTTTGTGAAGGGAGGTACACACTTGTATTAATGAGGCAGTCTAACAGCTTCATAAAATATAATATATTCATTAACCAAATTTTAAGATTCAGATGTAATACTTTAGTAAAAGTTGTCTTCTGGTGTACTAAATATTTATTTACATTTTAACTCATATTTTCAAGATGTGACAATGTGGAGATGACAAAGTAATATTTTTAGTGATGAGGTGTGTTATATATAATTGGCAACTACCCATTTTGTTTGTGCCATGCAGAAGAACCTACATGCACACATACTAGCAAATGCAATGTAACACATCATCCTGCTGATATTTTTAGATTGACAGTTAAAGGAAGTGATGTGCAATAAAATTCACTAACAAAAGTAAGGAAGAAGTCTGTCCACAAGGGAACATGAATGTAAACATTGCATGATTTAAAATACTTGAAAGATTGGCTTTGATTTAGGAGGAAGAAAATGCATTTCAAACTTTTCTTTGCAAGAATTCTCCTCAGGGCACCTTCAATCAAGGGAGGAAATCCTTCCTACTTTAAGCAACTAAAATTTTCATGTTTGATACAGCAGGTTCTGGATCCAGTGTACTCAGGGTCCTGGGTGTATTTGTGTAGACCTTTATGGCTGAAAATAGGTTTAATTCTAATGCAGATATAAGACATTGTTTACTTGAGTATACACTTTAATATGTAATAAGTTAGTTCTATTTTAACATCTTACTTCCCTGACATGCAGAAATGTTTATTATTAGGCAGCCAACTGTCCTCACTTCATAAGCTTTATTGGACAAAAATGAACAAATTAGCCCATAAATTACATACAATATTTTTCTAATTATGTCAATATACAATAAATCAATTGAAACAATGTTGTACTATTTATGATACAGTATGAATCTTCACACAGCTTTATAATACAATTGGAGGTCCCCAAGAGAATGGATATTTTCCCATTGTACACAAATAATGATCATGCATCATTATTCATCATCGTGTGTGCTCACAGTATTAAATCCTGTCCCTGCCTGGCATAAATATGGAAGGATTCTTTTTAAAATGATGGTGTGGATTGTTTTGTACCATACTGTTGCAAAGGTGCTCACTTTTTCTTCAGGAAGCATTGTAGAAAAAGAATGAATGAGTGGGTGTCAATAAAATCTTTAGACGGATGGCTCTACCTTTGCACTTGTACTTCAGTTGTTTTAAACACACTTGGAATCTTACTTTTACTTTATGATGAAATAACAGCAACTGCACAATAGATGTATGGGGGTGTACACAGCTGAGGTCAGTTTACAGCAGTGCACATATAGAATGTCTTTGCATGTAAAACCAGCAGGGTAGAAATCATAAGACCTCGTCATATATTTTCATATACAAGAAAAAAAAAGAAACACAGTAATTACATACTTTGTATTTTATACTTTTTCTCATAAACTTTTCAGCCGTATGCATAATGAATGGTAAAATGTCTTTTGAAAATGGGTACTGTTACAGTATAAATGACCTCAAGCTTATCATGCGTTTCCTCAATAGATGAGCATTGCTTCAGTGGCACTTTGAGATGCAGACAGAAGCAGGAGACCGTTTTTACATTTGACTTGCCGGTCTGTTGTGATGCACACCAAACTCAGTGTTGTTTATTATTCTTTCATTTGCAGTGTTTGGATGTTTGCATGTTTGCTGCCACCCAAAAAAAAAAAAAAAAAGTGTACACATTTTGTATTCCTGGAAACAAACAGAGCAAACAACAAACAAGTCACTGTGCTCACATTGTGTTTGGACAGAATGGATATCAAATTGTGCATTCATGAATAATGGCTTTATTTTTGTCTACCTGCATCATGCGTTGATGGCATCTGTTCTGAAGAGCTCCTCAGAAATAATGCTGTTTTGTCTGGACTCTTGTGCCTCATTATCTCAGCTTAGCGTGCATGGTTTGATACGTTAAATGTGACACTGACAATCAGAAGAATCAACAAAATCATAGCAGATGTCTGGCTGAAAAGATGGATAAGGACTCTTGGGTCTCGAGGATCTCTAAGCTAGAGCATTAGAGTGGATTCATACTGGCAGTTTGGGTACAACTAAACAGACACAATATTCATCTGGGCAGTTGCAATGAGTTCAAATATTTAAAAACAGAAAAGCATTCTGATGAAATTTTAATCAAATAATCACCACAGTTCCTATGAACCTATGTAGGTATGTAATTTATTCGCTTTTGTAAATCATTCTAAATGGTAAATGTCAGTGTAATCACATGGAAGTGTCCCGTGATAGATACGTGCACTCACTATCCACCTGTTCATGTATAGTTGTTCTGAAAGGTTATTTAATAAAGTGAGTAGTGGAAAACTAGTGGAAGAAGAGTATCATGAGTGTAAAAAAGATGTATGTATCTGCACTGCATTAAAAGCAGAGCTAAAATCAAAACAATAAAATGTAATTGTTAATGACAAGGTAATGAACAGAGACCGTGTTGATCATAATGAGGGTGTCCTCTGTCCGCCTGTATATTTGCAAATTAGAGAGGATCCAGCTGATCTGCTATGGCTGAGGCATAGTATTTAACTCCTTCCATGCTCTGTCAGTTCATACAGCTTACTGAAATTGATTTTGCTATTTAGGTATTATTTTTCAAAAGTGTTTTCGTGTGAGATATTGCATAATGCTTCAAATCAGTTCACAAAAGCTTTTGAGGTCAGTTTGTTTTCTGTTGGCCGGTATGTTTGTTGAAAACCAAATGTAGCAGTAACGTATAAAGTGTTCTAACAGCTATGGATGTACCAAGGAGCTCATTTTTCATTGCATCCTAACAACACATGCACACTTTAGAATATAAACAAGAGCATCTTTATCTAAACTATCTAATTGTCTCATGGCAGGAGTATCACTGGGGAAATCACAGTTCACAGTGATCTGAATGATGAAAGCTGGTCAAAATGAAACCTACATAGATTGCAATACATATATCATACTGCTGTACCATGAAGACACAAAATTGGCAATAAAATCTAAGATGTGTAAAAAATCTAAGCAACGTACAACAAAAAGGTCATTAAGGCAGTGGACAATATTGATTTGTATGCAATATGTATGTAAAACAAGCATAATGAACAAATATACACACTGCATACACACACCTTTTAAATAATTTCCAAATCCCAGTCTATGTTTGTAAATTATATGGTTGCAATACATCAGAATATTAAAGAACTGAATTGCAAGCAGTAGACATGATTGTGTTGGTGCCTGGAATATGAGCAGTAAACTGCATTAAAGGGGATGTTTGTGATGGAAAGTGTCCTTGGGAGGTGCTTTAGCCCTCTGATGAAAGAGACTGACCTGAAGCCTGCAGGAATGCTGTGTAGCGCCGGTGACTGGGATCTTTGATCCACTGGGTCTTCCTCCGACAATGTCAGTGATATGGTGGACCATCTGCAGCACCCTCTGTGGAGCTTTGTGGCTGCTGGCAGTGTAGTTCCCATACCATGCAGTGAACTGTTCTCTAATGATTTGAGGACAGGTGGGCTTAGTCCAAACTTTCTCAGCTGCCTCAGTTAGAAGAAGTGCTCTCTTTTCTACAATCCCACTGTGCTTTGTCCCTGTGGCAGGAAGTTTAAAACACAGTTGTACAGGAAACATTTCATATAAAAACAAAAAAAGTAACGAGTGCTTTAAGCAGTTTTTGTACATGTCAAAGTGTAATGAGTTGATTAGTGTATGTGCACTCCACATACAATATCTAAAGTAAATGTATTGATGACATTTTCAACATGATTTATCAATCATTATGATGACAGGAACCGTGCAATTTGACTGAGGAAAAAAATGTGAATAGTTGTTCAAGTGGCAGCCTTTTAACCAGGAAACAAAGCTTCCTTCAACAGAAGGTCAAAGGAAGTTCTTTTCAGGAAGATGATTTTCTATTAGACTTTAACCTTTAATTATATTACTATTTAACCTTTAACTTCATAATTAATCTTAATGAGAGTGAATTTACTACTCCACTTTGGAACCAAACATTAATCCATGTTAAAACCTAACTTAATAATACCATCACCGACCATGCAAGACAATTAATTCAGCAACCATGACAACCATGGCATATGGTATTTCATCTCACTGCAGGCACCATATGGGATATTCCTTATTCCAATAAGAAGGGGAAAACATGAATGGTGTTGTTTTAAGCTACAATATGTAAGATATTTACTGTATTAAATCATAAAAGGAATATGCTATATCATAAGTTCAGAAACCTGATAAGTTGAAATACTTGCTTGTTGACAAAAACCAGACAGCCAAAATGTTCTTATTTTCAAATTTACCGCCCGGCCCGTCTCTCTGTTTATGTATTGGCCTTTGGTATTCTGATCAATTAGATGGGGGTCCGAACAAGGGCAAATGTGGCTGTTGTTTTGGGTTATCTGACCTTTCCGCGATACACATAAAAACTGGGCTGTAAGTTCATTATAAACGGTATAAACATTTGTCTGTGATCCGTGTGCAGCTGGGTTATCAAGGAAGAAACTAGTTGAAAGAGATAGCTGGTGGAGTCACGGGAGTAGAGCGAGCTGGCATGCTAAAACAACTGTATTCAGACCAACCAGGTGTGTTCGGACATTTGGTCACTGTGAAAGAATGAAAAAAAAGACTTTTTATTTCTGAGAGAGGCGGTAGAGTTTAGGTACACAAAAAAACAAAAACAAAAAAACGTTACAGCAGCTGGGAGACTTTCATAGTTTGTAGTGCACCCCTCACCGGAGGACGGGTTTGGGGGTGCAGCGGTTTGTGGAAGGTGCTGATGGTGTGTTTACTTCAGGTCAGTGGCAGCTGTTAAGAGGTTAATTAAGAAAACCTAAAACCAAATTAATGCAGAAATCACATAATGGAAATGCTACTGCCAGCGAATCTAATGCAACACTGACGACTGTTTTATGAAATAAAAACAAAAGCCTATAACAGCAGCAGTTTCCGTGGCAGGTCAGTGGGGAAGTGCCACTACTAGCTGCCACTGCCACGAATTGAGCCAACCCTTTCTCTGTGTTTGTGTGCTGGGCGTAACTTGCTCCACTGTTTGGAATTCAAGCTTGGAATTCAGTCTTACATATTGGACCTTTAAGTTGCATAGGTACCTGTATTTGAATTTGCATGATGATTTTATTAGCATTTAGCCAGGAGGATCAAGAATCTGGATTTGTAGCTGAACTTGGACTGAACTGGGCTGGCATATGAACTGAAATACAAAATATTAAAAAGAAAAGCTGCAAGGAACCTGAATAATTGAAAAAAACAAATACTGACAAATGTCTCTTTCACTGGTCATTTCCTCAGTCAATGGAGACAGTAAATGGCCATTCTCAATCAGGAAAGATGCTCTGCTATATTAGATTAGATTTTAATCACCAAACAGAATGATTATGTTTATACTTAATGCCTGTTATCCTTTTTAAAGTGCACAGTGGCCTACAATGATGATCACCCTTAGTTCAACTTTTTTTTTTTTAAGTTGAGGATTCCTCAGTAGCAGAATGTGAATTAATAACATTATTTAGGCCTAGATTCATAGCAATGATCATACTATTCATATTGTTGACTTGTATGAACTTAGATTTACTTAATATTTACATGTTTATTCTTGTAACACTGACTGTGTTGAGTCAAAGTTAATCAAGACACAAAGGAAAAGCAATATATTCAAAATAAAAATACATTTGATAAAATGTAACAAAAAAAAACAATTCTAAATGCAACAAAGGAAATAAAAGTGCAGAGAAACCAATCAAATGCACAAGAGAATAGTGTATTTAATTTAGATGTGAAAGTGGCTCGAGTTGGAGCATATTTCGATCATCAGGATTTCATCTGTATGCAGCAAAGTAGCTTAAAGTAGCTTCCTAAAAATCAAAGAGGCCTAGTCTGATTATATTCTACAAGAAGATTGAAGAATAAGTTGGTTCTGTTCTTTTTAGGAAGACCAGACAAGATACTGTTACAGTTTGTCCTCCTTGCTGGATATGAATGCATGAATGAGTTTCTGTAAATCCTGTCTGAACACCAGACCTTTAATTCTTCTTTTTTGTTTGAGAAAAAATAAAAAAAGAGACTGTCATCCACAACAAGCGATGTAGTCGTCCTCTGGGCCAAAAACTAATATAAAGAGAAATTCATACAGAAAGTTTTGGTTTGGCTCTGTACTCAAAATATATATTAAAAGTGAGAACAATGGTGTTTGTTTAAGTCTGACTCAAAGTGTGTATGCCTGGGTGTGTGTGTGGGTGGGTGGGTGTGCGGAGCTGCATTGAACAGCACTGGGTTGATGAGCAAACAAATAAATGTGGCCCTCTGTTTGTTACATGTAATCCTGAACCTGCCAGAGCACTATAGATAAATGTAACATCTCGTAGCAGCATAATGAGAAAAAAAATCACTTTTTTTTTTTGCCCTCAATAGCCTTAGGAAGAAATTCTGAGAAGAGCAAGAAGGCAATGGATGAAAAATCGGATCATTGATTTTAGCTTATCCCTGTGTTGAAACAAAAGACTAAGGAGAGGGTGAATCTCAAATAGCAGATTCATGAATCACAAAGACATGCTGTCAATTAATTTGTTTTTTTCACTGCTCATTTTTTAATTCATTTTTTATATGTATATTTCATTATCATATTATATTATATATTAATATCTGCAAAGAAGAGAAGGCACATTAAGCTTTGTAACAAGTTGTACCTACAGTAGCTGTTTTGATGCTAAATGCTGAAACAAAATAACATAAAAGCTTTTTTTTTTTCCTTAGTGTAAGAGTTCTCATTAATTAATGTTAATGTAATTAATGTAATGTTAATGTTTTAGCACATGTGTGCTTTAAAATGTTTTTGCTGCATAAAAAACAGCACATTTCATATTTATTCTCTTTTGAAAGCACTTGGATCAGTTAATATACCACATTCATTGTTCCATTTGGTTTGGCATTGTGTGTATCCAATTTGTCAATAAGATACATTTTTTGCGAGTGCAGCTCTCTAATGCTAAGGCTGCTTGTGGTCAGTCTGGTACCAGTTTGAAGGTTTGTGTTACATCAGCAGAGAAGCTGAAGACAGTCTGGCTGGTCTCATGAAAGAAAAAATCTGATGAAAAACTGATGCTTGGTTGACAGCTTAGCTATCCACTTCCAGAAGATAACATAATTGCACATGTCATCAGATCTTCAAAGTGATGGACTTATTTTACTTTTTGTTTGCAAGAACAAGACACATCACCAGAACTTTACAATACACATTGGAAGCATGTTGCATCTTCCCACACATGTCAATTTATATTGCCACTTGCTTATAGCATCAGCAAATCAGTTACATAACTGCCTGTGTTAGTGGAGTCCCCTATTTCCTCTGTATATGGGATACAGTGACTACATTAATGTTAACATGGCTAGCTCAAGCTTGTGCGGATGTGGACATGGCATCTGTTGACACCTGTAGGATTCTGAAAGACCTTTCAGAAAGCTGAAGTTGAGCCAGAAAATCCAAATGTGAGCAGTGGGGTGGAACTAAGGTGGACTGAACAAGCAGCAGTCATCCCAGCTGGGTCAGATAGTAAATGTCAGTTGAGGCAAATATGTCCCAAACATACTTTATTTTAGCCTTAATATTTCCTGTGCATTATAACATTTAAAAATGCTGCTAAGATGCAAGTCTCAACAGCTAATTTTACATTTTCTTACTTGGAGAATAGAATGCACTGACTTTGGAATTTGGAGCTTTGTCTTTATATTCACATTTCCAAAGTTTTTAGATTTTGGAAATATTAGGAGTTGAGTGCAACAAGATACAGTTGGTGGCACTAATTCTTCTGTCAGGTTCCATCCATTAAGGGCATAATATGCCACATTTTTGGATTGAAAGGTCTAAAAACGACTAGATCTGTGTTATATTTGTTAAGTTGTATGCTTGCAGTACTAACAGGAGAAATCCATAATTTTATTTAAGGTAAGAGTGAGCTTCATTTTCTCGCCTGTAAATGGCATTGTCGATATATTAGAGTGAGTCATTGAACATGATTAACCATAATGTGAATACAGCTTTAATACATTACCTTGTCTGTGAACATAGTTTCATTGGCAGTGGTGGTTGTTTAACAGGAAAGACAATGATCTTCATGACAACTCAACAAATTTAAACAAACATCAATATCATATTCCATCAGGTTTTCCACATTGATTTCATTTGTTTTAGGTTTGGCTCAAGCTCTTTTAATGACGTAATGTTATAGAACTGTCTTCTACTGCGATGGTTTAATGCAGTGTTTCTCAAACTTTTTCTCTCATTTTAGGCTTTGGAGAAAGATCGCCCATCGCCCTGTCATGATGATGCAAAAGGCAAAACAAATGAAAAAAAAACACTTTAACTTGTGTATTAAAATATCTCAGGATCAGGAGCATGCTTTGCACCTTTCTTTGTGCAAATTGAAAAATCACTTCTACTATGTCAAATTACTATGAGACAGCAAGATTCCGTGACGTGAAGCAAACATGACACATTGTTCATAATCTTAAATGAAGATTTTTATTCACAGGACCTCCTATGCTATTTGGCATTAATCATTTCTACAACTTCAAAAAACTGAAAATCTGATTTGTTAGCATACCCTAATATATCTGTGACCCACCCAGTTCTGTGCCCACCCCAAAGTATGCCTGTCAAAAAGTCATAACAAATACACAAAAGCCATTAGTAGACATGCAGTTATTTGGCAAGAAAAATCATTTTGAGAGCTTATCATTGTGTTAGTAGTTGCAGTCACCATGTTTTGCACTGTGCGTCTTTTCAAAAACTTGATATTGGCTTGCAGCATCAGAAAAGCCCATCTTATCAAAGATCAGGTGTGGTGAATGAAAGAAACATGCCCTCAGCCCTCTGCCTTATGAGTGAATGTTCCCTCTCTACACTAAGCCAGGAATCACTCATTGTCTGGGCAGGAAACCTCAGGGTGGAGTCAGTTATCTCAGTGAACTGGTCCTTGTAGAGCTGAAATCAGCAGGTGCCGCTGCATTGAAGATCACTCATTCATACTGAACACTGTTGCTTGGGAAGTATTTTGATATAATCCTCTCAGGGAATATATTTTATCCTTAAGACATTGCAGTGACTCCAGAATCCGTGGTTTCAGCAAATTCAGTCAGATTCTCAAAGGAATCAGTATTTCCTTGATCGAGTCGCCTGCCCTGCATGTCAATTCACTGATCGTGTCTGCCTGGTGTGAAAGGTGCTCTTCTCTTCCTTGAATCTGAAGATTTAATATCTTTAATATCTTTCCAAATATATTGCTGAGATAGGTCAGAAGTCAGAGGCTCTTCAGGATAAGGAGTCAGAGTTGGTCACTAAAATTGCCAAAATTCCCTCTCTAAGCTCAAAGACTTCCCTGAAGACTCACAACGGCACTTCCCTGCAAGAGGCACCTCCAGCTATACCAGCTGTTGTTGTGCCAACAACTTTGAAAATTAAGTTGTTGGTAAGACAGATCTGATCAGTCTTATTCTATTTTATTCTAGTCACCATTTGCAGATCAGTATACTATCGTGTTACTATTTAGGCAGCAGAAAAAGAAAAAAATCTGTTCATTTACACATTTAGAGATATAACACACGCTAAAGTCAGGGTCTGAAAGAGGTTTATAGATGTGAATGTATGGATCCCGTCTCTTCCCTTGTGGCTTACCATTGTATTGTATTGTATCGAACGTGAACCTATGTTACTCTCTTGATTGATGGCTAGCATCCCCCCAGCCATGTGAGCCACCGGGGTTCCCTGACACACACACACACACAAATTTGAAAATACACATAAAAACAAAGTAGTTCTTTTATCAAAATACTTTAACGTTAGGGCATATTCTCATTTGAGTATAAATAATGTCCTCAGCCAACTCCTGAATCTGCTACTCTGTAATAACTCTTAAATTTACAGCCCATTGGTATTTAGAATACCAAACCTGGAACCAGTAAAATGTTCTGTAAAAGAAGACTAATTGTCAAGGACGTCTGGTACCTCAGAGGGCATATATGAAAAGGTACAATACGCTTGGATGGCATTAATTTGCAAGAAGTAGATCACTAAATGAAAGTGCACTGTTGTAGAGTGAATTGTCTGGAGCATAATGTTATGTGCCAGTAATTTTGAAAATTAAGTTCTTGGTAAGATAGATCTGACTCGTCCTATCATCCTTTGCAGATCAGTACACCATCATGTTATAATTAATGAGAAGAAGAGATAGAACACACACTAAAATCAGGGTTCCAAAGAGGTTCATGGATAGATTCCTCATGGTAAAGGTGGATGCTGTTCTATTTTACTGTCACTCGACTGAAACAAAAATGTTTTCAGAGATAGATCTACATATGACAATGAAATATGTATGCAGTGACACACACATATATATATATCAATACATTTTTAATATATTTTTATATCCTATAATAAAATAAACTGGACTGTATGAGCTCCTGTGGCAGAACACCTTTGTCTGTCAATAACAAGTTTTACTGTTAATTGCCACTGCTGATGATTTCAAATCCTTACTGGGTTGAAAACTAGTTTTGTGACTATTCATGTGGTTTCACAGTAAAGGGAAATTGGTATAACTAGCCTTTTCTACAGGGAATAACATTTTTTCAAATTGTGGCACCCACTCTTGAGGAAATGGTAATAACTCTTGGTCTGAATCAGTTTTTCCTGTCCTTCAAAGAGATTTAACATTGTGTCAGTGCTAACTTCGATTTGGTCTTCGGAGGGATGAAGCAACCATTATAAAAAACGTGCAAATGTTATATGGAAAATAAGCCTCAATATTATAACTGTGGCAAAACTGTGTGTAACATGGCTATACAGATGACATTTCAAATGATTATGATACAGACTCATGGTGTCAGTGCATGTGCAGAACATGTTTTCCATTTATCCCTGTGATGTCCTCTCACTTATTTACAGAGTTTTATGACTTGCTTTGCTGCCCGAACTGATACTGGTCTGTGTTTTTGCCATGCAGTAGGTGTTTTAGGCCACTGGGAAGACAAGATTTTTAGGGCGGGGGTGGATGGAAAATGCAGAAGGAAAGTGTAGCCTGAATATGCAGACAACGAAACTGGGCTCAGCAAAGGCAAAGAGACCAAAGAGGGCAACGGAGAGACTGACAGAGTTAGAGATCGCTAGACAAGACTAAATTTAGGACTGACTTTTAGTTGTTGGCAAGAGCTCCATACCAAAAAAGACTTTTATGAAAGAGAGACTCCAAGCTGGGCTTCTTGCTGTTGGATTAAGTAATGTTAGCTTGCTGCTATGTCTTGTGTTGTTGCTGTTTAAACTCGGACCACCATATTGCAACAAATACTAATTTCTGCATAATGTTGATCTAGAATCTAGGCAGGACTATTGCAAAGGTCTCTTGTTTGGTGTTTCCAAAAAAAACCCCCAAAAAACATCATCCATCCATCCATTTTCTGTTACAGCTTATCCCTATCCCAGCTGACACTGGGCAAGTGGTGGGGGTACACCCTTGTCACCAGGGGTGGGCACAAGACAAACAACATTTATGCTCACATTTACACCTACAGGCAATTTATAATTTATTTATTACAATTTATAATTGGGGCAAAACATTTTTTTTATTAATATAAAGTATATTTATTGTAAATTAATATAGAATAATAGAAATATACATGCAGAGGGAGAAGAAAGAAAACTAACTGACTAAAAACTAAATAATGGTAACTAAGATTAAGATTCTCTTCTCTGCGATGTAGACAGAGAGAACTTAAAAAAGCCCTGGAAGAGGACAATACTAAGCTTCTAAATATTTTTTAGCCCAATATTTCATTCTTTTAGACATAAAATAAACATGAACGAAATGACAAAGGCTTTTGGGATGATGGAAGATGTCTGGGTACTTTAACAGTTCCATGAACCTCAGTGTGTGATTGAGCTGGCCAACAAAAGTTATTACTATTTACTTACATTTATATGTATAATCTTAAGCCCTTCTCTGACCCCATATGTGGGTCTTCTTTTCTTTCAATGAACGTTTGCAGTTCTCTGAAGGATGCCAAGATTCAGCAATGTAAAGTATACTATAATGTTTGACCATTTAATGCAGAAGTTGCATTTATCAATCAGTTAAGTGATTGGTGGGGAGGAAGATATGGACTTCAAACATAATTCATTTTATAACAGACACAGTTGGTGGCTTTCCTAATAATACAATAAAAGGGGAATATTATATTGCCTTTGGTAATAGTTTTGGAAGGTCTAAGTCTTTTGTCATTACACGACTGCATTATCTTCAGTGGTTAAGCTGTAGAAAATACACACAGAGAAAAAAGTGTTTACTGTGCTTTCTTTGGTTAAACCAATTTGTTTCACGATCCAATTTTATACTTTTTGAAAGATACATGCCTTTGCCTTGTGGGCATTGCAGTCATTCCATTGAAGCCATCTGAGAATTGTAGTATTACAAATGTGGGCTGTGTTGTCCACTGCACATAAAATCCCCAAGGTTCTTATTGCCTACAGCTAGCTACACTCACATCAAACCAATTATGAATGTTGCTTAGAAAGAAGAAGAATGTTGCTTGTATAAATATCTTCATTTCATTTAGAGATACGGTTTTTATATTGGTGTTTACACGCCTGCAGAGAGAGTATATACAGCAAACTTCAGTCATGACAAGCATCCATATTTGCATAGATTTTTTATTTTGCAGCTGCTAATAACTCGGCCTTCCATTCCATTGATGGATTGCCATTAATCCTATGATTTTGGTGATCTCCCGACTTCTCCTCTAGTGCCCTCAACAAGTTATATTTGGTTGGTTTTGGAGTGAAATGTCCCCACAACTACTGACAGTAATGCCATCAAATATGGTTCAGACTTTAATGGTCTCTCGGCCTGAATAACAGCATTTTCATAAACACACACACAAGATTTCCAGAAGACATAAATATAGGAAAACTTCTGAAATTCTTCTTTGATAACAGGTATGTGCTTACAGTATAGAGAAAGTAGAGAAAGTGTATGGTGCCTCATGTAAGCGCAAGTCAAAGAGTAATCTCAGCAACCTCAATGATCCTTCTTACTTTTATGGATTTGATGGTCATTGACTGTTGATTTCGCATTGTGTATAATTGTATTGAATCATATAAAATTGTATCAGAGTTCCAATTGCATCTGAGAAATAATCACATGGTGTGGACAGTTACATGCACAGTTACATTGAGTGGCTCAGTGGCAGAATCAGTTGACAAAGCCAAGCAAACATGCAATATGTAATATACCCAGTGGTCTCCACACTGTTTTCTGTAGGGGGCCTTCTTCATTGGAGTAAGTCCAATTTTAATGTTTCTTCATGAATGTGTGCATGTCCCAACAAAAATGACTGTTTGCAGCATATAAATCTTTAAATACCTACATAAAAAACAATATCTTACTGTAGATTGGATGTGCGGTAAAACTTTGCTTTATAGCAATATTTATTACTTCCAGTGTACCCTCTATCCCATTTTCTCTTCTTTTTTGAATAGTAACATTTTACAATAAAGCTTTAAAACCTGAAGGGGGATTTCCATCAATTTAGCACATAAGGTCACTTTAATGTAGTCAAGTGGAGTACTGGAGCCTGTGAAAATGTTGTACTGCAAAATGTCCTCTGTGACTCTGAAGGAGCCTTGTCAAATCTGAGAAAATAATTCCTAATGATGCCACCAGAGGTTATTTCTTCTTGGGTTTAATGACCAAATATTTACAACAAAAAGTCTGAGTTACATTTGGGGCAGATCAGGTCTAATCAAAAGATTCTATTGGTTCCATTATGAGAGATACATGATCCACCATTTTTAAGAATCTGCAGGTCGAGGTAGCTTTCGCGATAGAGTTTCACAACTTAATAGAAGTATGGTACAATCACTTTGATTGGTGTCATATATTTGATCAAATATTTAGACAAAGCTTGAAAACACTGAGACAGTGACAATTACATTTCCGTGTTCTATGGATTGTTAAATGTAACAGTTACTGGGTTAGACAGTTAAACTGTATGAATGATTTCTACAATGTCAGTAGAAATAATCTTGTAGATCCACCCTTATGTGAGGCACAATAATGTATAATAATGAAGATCCGATTGAGATTCAGATCACACTCCAAACATCAAATAGAAACAGACAAGTGTAATCTCATTACCATATCAGCTTCAGGGTACAGTACCTGTGGAGACACAGATTAATATAAAATTGCCGCTGGAATCTTGCATCAATTTCACAGCAGGACTTTTTGCCTCTGCCACTTTACATGTTCCTCCACAGGTGACCGAAAACACACCACATGTTGTGTTTGACAGGAAGATTTGTGGAAAGAAGAGTGGGCATTTTAAAATCTGCATTCTGATGCTCTCATGTACATCGGCTTTGCTACTCTCAGTTGGCAACACAGTATAACATTAACATCACAGACTGGGATCAACATTTCAGAAAAGGGTAGAGAGATGACAGTCGGGTCACAGAGACACTATCTCAGCACATACTGGCTCAGGGGTGTGGTACATGCTGGACAGGTTGTCAGCTATGGGCAATTCTATAATCAGCCCAACTTGCACGTCTTTTGTTATCCAGGCACTCCAGTACAGGAGTCCCATTCAGCCCTCACATTAAAGTGGTGACGATTAGCCTGATGATCAATCCCTGAAATCTGAGTCTAATCTTAAAATTATACAATAGGCTAAGTCAAAGGTGAGTTGTCTAACTACTTTTCCAAAAGCACGATTGTAATGCCTGGACCACACAGTCAACCCGCGATTGCTGTTGTGTTTTGTTCTCCACGCAGCTTTATATCCTTCCAGACTAGTTTTTGTATTTGTGCTTCTACCATGAGTGAGTAGGCTACATAATGCTTCTAATAGGATCACAATCATTGTCTAGAATGGGGATCGGGTCCAGTCGCCATGGTGCACCCATACAGTATGGCAAGGTGGACAATTGTGGGCAATTGCCAGTCTAGGCAGGACACTAAGCCCTTCCCTTCAGGTCACATTTAACAAGATTAATCAATTATCATTTCTACATGGTCATCATAATCAACATTTAAAAAGATTTAATGGTTACACACTGATTTATATGTACATTTCATACTGCTTGTTTTTACCCCAACACATCTTTCTATCCGTCCTCCAACTCCTCTTCTTACCGTTCTCCTGAGGGAGTTTCTTCTGGGCAGGTGGTGTGTTCCTTGCAGCTGGTATTTCATGTAGGAGACATTTTGCTGTTGTAGCTGATGACACAAAATTCTTCCGAAAGCTCTGGACTCCTGGCAGTATGTGGTACTTGTGTTTCTGAATCACATATTTGGTGTCTTCTTGTGGCCTTCTTCATTCTTAAGGTCTAGCAGGCCAAAGGAAATTGGTTTAATGAGGTCAATCTGGCCTTTTGGCTCTCTCTTTTTCTCCTCTTTTCAACACTTTGGACTGTGGGAAGAAAGCAGAGCACCCACCTTTTGAATCACTCCATGTTATTTTGATCTTCTGTCACGTTGTATCCTCTTTTTAATTGATTTTACATTTCTCCCAATTTTTGCTGCACATTTGTTGTCTCAAAAGGAACAGCAGTTCAGCTGTTGGCACCATTGCCTCAAAGCAGGAAGGTTTTATGTTCAAATCTAGTCAGCGTGGGTTTCCTTCAGGTGCTCAGACTTACTCCCAGAGACTAAATGCATGGAGGTTAGGTTAGTTGGCAAATCTAAATTGTGCATAGTGGATGTGGATGTGTGCAGAAATGATCTGTTGTACTTAAAAGAAGAAGGGGTACCCTTCATAGAGAAAACACGATGCAGGGCCACATAGGCTGCCATACATGTTAGAAAATTAGTTGGCCTCTACTTGCGTTTCTAAATGGTTTAATAGTTAATAGTTTGTATTGTGTTTTTATTAGAACATTTAAGTAAGTCACACAATAAAACAATATTAATCTAAACCACATAACTGTTTCAACATAAATTCATCTTTTTTAATTTTGTTCGACTATGCCCCTCAAACAGTAAATTCAATTGTTCAATTGTAATACAGAGAAAGGGGCAAGGAAACCTTTACTGAGCTGAATATATTACAGAAAATTACTTTGAAATATGAATGTTACCGTTGCGTTTCTTCATGCATCAATGGCTATGTGAACAGTAGCTCACCAGGGCCTCTGGAACCACTCAGGTTGGGAGTTCTTGTGTAATTGTGAAACTAAAGAAAAGAGGAAATTAATGAGACCTAGCACGGAGGCAACATAGAGGAGAAGTGTCATGTTTCTGCATTGTTCACTGGTTCTACGGTCTATGGTCGCTTGGAAAAGTCATTTTCACTTCTTTGAAATCGCTATACTCTATATCACTTTATATGAAGTCACTGGAAAGCAGCTAAATGCTTGCTGTTCCATTTCTTGTTCTGGCATTTTTAAATTTGAGTAAGAGGCTTATTACTAAATATTGAAGCACAGCAGTACCATATCATTTTTGACAAGTGTTAACTGTGGTCTGTTGGAATAGCCAGCTGTCGACAACAGGGGCCCCTAAGCAAGAGTTTCTCCGGGGGACCTCTTTGCTGAGAACTATAAAATAAAACTATAAATGCTGCATATCTGAGTTAGCCATTCCTGAGTGGAATATAAGAGCACTAAATAAGAGAAGAGTTGCAAGTTAAAAATGTTTCATAATAAAGCCATTAATAGGAAATTAAGGGTTTCTATCGACTGCCCTAGAAAGCTTTAATTTAAAACAGATATGCAATGCATCAAATTTGCATTGACAGCATAATCCAGTTTTAACGGGCCAAATATACTTCTGCTACTGTACATTACAGACTGTACGGGCTGGATCGCTGGACATGTGGATGCCAAGGTCAGAGAGATGTTGATTGGAATATATTGTCTATTCATTGAGGAGGCAGGGCCCTGTACTGGGAGTATCACTTTTCCAGCAACATTTTAAGCTCTTGTGGGACATTTCAAGCTCTCTTGGGAGCCCACTGGTGCCAGCAGGGAGTTAGTTTACTTATGTGTTACATTTACCTATCGCTTAATTGAAACCAAGAAAATCTATTCTGAGGAAGTATTTTCTTTTTTTTTTTTAATTTACTATACTTCAGCAACAGTACTTCCCATCAGTCATGTGCTGGTGCCTGGTGTACTTTGCTTTGGTCAGTCAAGGTTTGAAGAGATGTAGTGCAATTGGTTCTAATGGGACCAATATAGAGTATTTGTTGCCTATGTCTTATTATATATATCGTAATTTCTCAAGTAAAAGCCTGGGGACGATGATGGAAAATTCATCATAATAGACATTTCAATAACACAAATTCCATTAGTACAACAGGAATGTGTCATAGCATACTGACACTATATTATAAGATAATCCTCTCATCGTCATGCACACGTTTCCAGTTAAAGCTATTTTGCAGTGCCATTAAAAAAGTTACATATGAATCTAAAGCAATAATAAACAAATATCTTTAAGATTTACTTTTGCTGTCTTAGATGTTATCATTTGCATATTGATAAGTAACAGATAATAATCTCATCAACAAAAACAAATTCAATACAACAGATTAAATCTGGGGTACAGGCCTGACAGATAGTTTTGCATATTCGCCTATCATTGACATTGTCATTGACGTTAACTGCTAGAAAAAGAATGTGTGTTGTTGCTGCAGCGATCCAGAGAACTTCCCATCAGTTCCTAAACTGCACATACAAAAATTGTCTCTTGTCTTGTCTCTGTCTTTCTCTTGTACACAATTTGTAAATGTAGTTGATTAAATGTTTGTTTGTTCACCAACCATTCTGGATCTTTGACTTTAAATAAAAATCAGATGCAGACCTTTGAGTAATACATTTAAGAAACCCTGTGTTATCCATCTAATATCTGAATGGTTACTGCACTGTATAAAATTGATTATAGACAAGCATAATTAAAGTCCTATAAAGCTGCAAGTTTATTTTTTTTCTGTACAAAACACTCAGGGGGTTCAGTCAGAAAGACTGCTCCATTTTTCTCCACTTCTTTTTAATGTATTAAACATATGTGGTTCCTTTGCAGCCATAGTTTATTCAATGTTATTGGTTCTTAATGCCCTCAGTCCTCCTACTTCTAGTCTGTGATCCAAAAACTGATCAAGGTCTGACATTCTCAAGGATGTTCCAGTGCTTTAGATCTGTCTTGAAGAAGAAACAAAGTGAAAACAGAGGAGACTTCCAGATGAACTTGGAGTGAGGACACAACCTGGGACTCTTTAACAGGACAGAAACACCTCTGCAGTAAAAAATACTTTTATTGATTAGTTCCTGCACCTGATTTAATGGGACTGCTACAAATTGAACAAACTTAAACACCAACTACATCTGTAAAATTATACCAATTTTCTATTAAAAGAATAGTTAAAATTTACAATACCAATAATAAATGAATCATAAATATCTAACAATAAAAACTTGGTCTGGTGATCTTCCCACAAAAAGGTAATAACCTTATGCACCTGTAGCCTCTATGTGACCTCGTGTTTGTTCAGCTCTTTCAGTAAATTGCTTTTGGATAATATTTACATGTCCTTCTGTCAAAGTCAGTAAATGTATCTGTACACATTCTAGTACATTGGTTTGAACATGCTCTGGATTGAAACATTAACAAATAGACGCCTGTCACTCTATATAACTGTTTTTTAAAATTACCTGAGCGAAGGAAGGGAGAATGCACTCCAGCACACTCTTTCTCCTGATTTACATCATCAAATAAAAAGGCAAAACCTAATAGTTGGATGCCACATATCTGCATATGTATTTTTTTAAAGATTGTCAACATGCAAAACATAATGTTTGAAATCAATAATAATAACTGGACTGTTTTTCTAAAAACTCCAATGGGGGGCAAATTATCCCTCAGTTTACATCCATAGAAATAACATCACAAACAGAGGCATGTGATTATTGTGTTACAGGATTTGAATACTGATGCATCGCTGTTTCTTTTTGTGAGATAGAGACATAAGATGACAAAACAACAACAACAACAACAACAACAACAGAAAAAGCCAAAAAGCAAGCCATTTTAAGTATCACACTGATAGCTAGATAAGTCCTCCCCCCAAATTTCTAGTCTCATCTTGATCAATAATTACATTGCTTTCTGTATCTTATGATCTGTTAGTGGACAGCAGGTCCACCAGTGACTGTCCATTCATGATTGAAGACCAAGAAGTAACTTTTCCATTATTTAGATAGTTTGGAAGAAAAAAAATACAGTCTTGATCTTCAAACACTAAGAGTATGAACGTTTTAGTTTTCTGTAGCACTATGAAGCTGTTTTTGGATGAGTGGGTCCCCGTTTTGTTTGTGCACTTGCATGAGGACACGAGGTACATGTGGTTGGCACATAGTTCTTCCGAACACTACTTCACTGATCAAGAGGTTGCTGTAACACACCAAGATTTGCTGCAATGTACCAACAAAGGCAGTGAAAAAGACTGCAAGCTAGTAAACATGGATGTAAACAGTGTTGGATTTAAAATGCTTAAAAATCAGCTCTTCAAATGTTTCTGAGGAAGGAAATGTTCTCGACACATCTGTGAGACTTCTCTGCACACAATGCTTTTTGGTGACACACTGATTACAAAGAACTCCATGCAGAACCTTTCATTGTTCTTGAAGAATACACTTCTAATTTTGTTTCTATTGTTATATTTTACATGTATACTTGTGAACAAAGACCATACATTAATTGTTGTTGCATAGACAGTGCATTGGAGTTTTCTTAGGAGCTCACTGTTAACAAATCAGATCTATCTGTACCATAGCTAGAGTTATACATGCAAGTGATCTGAGGTGGAAGGAGTGAGGAGAAGAGAAAAGTGAAGAGTGGAGAAAGGTCTCTTAGACCATACTTTCTGTCTGGGAGTGTAGCACCTAATGTGACTGAGGACATTGTCCCTCGCTCAGCTACTAAAGTTACATAATTCGAAACTGTAGTGGACCCCCCCAGCAAATTCAATTCACCTCCCTTGCAAAGTGTATGTATAAGTTTTCCCACCACGTACTGTAAAATAAGAATTGAGGGGGTTGGCTACATACTTTTCTATGTTGGTAAGCCATTATTTCTGTCCTCTCTTTACTGTCAACAATTTGTTATGTTCCCTCCAGACATTCACCCTCTCTGTTACAAAGCCCTTCAATGTACTGTATATACATTTGTAGAACGCGATGCACTTGTTTTTGACAGCGAAATGGCACACATGATGGATGAGGTCTTTTTGGTTCTGCTGGAAACCCGCCACTCTATTTTAGCATAGCAGCCTGTATTGAAACAGCGCTCGCTGTCGCCATAAGTCCGAGCAGACTCCTTTACTTTAGAGTAGAAGCTGTATAAGGCACTTGTCACCATTCTGGTCACATATTTGATGGCTGACACATATCCATATAGCAACAGCAGGTGGTTCCTGTCATATATTGTCATTTACTGCAGTTATCTTTGACAGCAAGGAAGACTAGAGCGCTAGTGATGCTGATGGTAATGGTGGACAAACTTTCTAGTTTTACAAACATTATTTTACTGTGGCTGCAACACGGCTGCACCAAGCCCTCAAAGATGCACTCTTCTCCAAGTCTCTTTTTCTGCTTGGAAGCAACAGAGCGGAGAGCATGATTGTAAATATTCCATTTATTGTATTTAACATAGTATCCTAAGATGACCATAATTGTATTTTTATTTTATTTTATTTAACTCTCAAACCAGGACTCTAGGGGTATCCCATGTTCATAGACATGCACATGTATGCGCTTATGCACTCCACTGTAAGCCCTGCAATATTTACTCCTATCACGGCAATTCCGTCAATCATGGGGTCTTGCCCATGTAATAATGTCAGCTTATTAGAATTCAAAAGAATTTAATATTTCATTTAGTTAGCCGTCTTTCTTTAGCAATTTCAATGCATCTGTCAGTCATACTGCAACTATATGAACTAAAAAACATCTTTTTCTAGCTTTTTTTGGTATTTATCAAAGAGCTTAGGGCCTCTAGTCTCTAATTGACCACCCTAGCCCAAGATGTATGTCTATGACATCTTGTAAACAGCTATGATATATGAATGTGATATATTGGGCTGTTTGGCTGGGTTTACATTTTGAGCCTACATTTCAGTGATTTGATTTAGTCTGTGAGAGGAGCACTTAGTTGGGAAAACTCAACTGGTGCATCCAGGTCAAGTCGTTCCACAGCCATCCTTATTAAATGGAACAATTTGTCATCACCCACTGTTATTCAGAGGTTCTTTGACCCATTTTAGAGAAGAATAAAAATCATTGGATTCAGACGCAGCCGGTGCAGCAATACTTTAAAGTGTACTGTTAAAGTGTAAAGTTGTCTTGTCAGTTTCTAAGGTGTTCAGAGTGAATGGTGGATACAAAGGGCAGGACTCTGACACTGAAAAGCAGGGTTGACATCCTGTTGAGTCCTGCATGTGGGTTTGGGCAATTAGTGATTAAGGGAAGATCATAGTTTCTGTTAATGTTAGTTAAGTAAACACAGGTGTCTCTTGGTTTAAGTCAATGTGTACTATTAAATCCAGACCACAATCTTTCCATAACAATAAAGCTGCTGTAATCTGCATTTTTATAACTTATTACTATGTAATGTGAAAAAGGGGAGCCCCTACTGATGAACCTATTGACAATTATCACCTGACTCTGCAACTCCCCTCAGCTTTACGGGGCTTTTATAGCAAGCTTCAGTTCATTGGCTAGCTGTCTGGCACACAACATTACATTTTTGGTTCACTTTCACCACTCTCATGGTGTAATTTTAAGTCATAGTGGGCAGCTGCTTTCAGCTCTACAAAGCCTCTGTACACTACCTGCCCAGCACTGAATGGCAGAAAGACACAGTTAGCGACTAGCCGGTGAACATAGTGGAGCATTTAGCAGCTGAACAGCCACATATTTTCCGGCCAGATGACTCCAAATGAATAATGTTTCTCTGTAACTGCTGAGCAACTGCTTGCTAACAAATTTGCCATATCAACTTAAAAGGTGGTGATAACTCAATGCTATTTTGAAAGTTTGTTTCCGTTGGGTCAAGTGGCTAAAAATAAGTTATTGCAGGTTAAACTAAGTACTGTGAGTGCCTAAACATAAACATAAACCAGTTTAATTATGATTTACAATGAGCAATAATGAGAATAATGTGTTACAAGAGTGAAAAAACAAACAAACAACAAAAAAACTGAAATGCCCTTTTTTGTGCTATTCAAGTGATATTACATTTCCCCTTAAACAATGTTGTTGGGTAATGTCTTTTGTGGCTGTGGTTACTGGTGGTGTTGTACTGGACTTGGCATTAGCATCATCTTGTAAGATATATATTAAAATAACAATAATAATAATAATCACAGGTTAGGAAAAACCTCGTCATAATCTTGACAAAAGAAACATTTACAGTTACTGTATTCATTTATATTGTATGGGTGCCCCATTATGGATAACATATGTAACTAAAGTCATGCTTACTAAATGCTATATATCAGGTTTCTATGGGTCTGGAGGTACTATCACACAAAGTAGGTAGGGATCATTGCCTAATTTATCTTAGCAACATTTGGGTTAGGGTTAGAATTTCACATTGTCTTGGTTTTGGTTTTCTTGTTTTTATTTCCCATTTTATATTGAAAGAGTCTTTCCTCAGGTGCCTTGTGTTACTCTACTTCCTGTCCTTGTTGTTTTCTGTGTCACCTGTGTTAATTAGTTAATTAATTCTCTTGTATTTGGTCCATGTGTTTTTTCTCTTGCATTTGTCAGGTCGTCTGTTCTGTGTCTGTTCTGTCTTCTCCCTGTGATCCTGTTTCTGCTCCTAATGTATCTCGGTTCTGAATTTTTCATTGTTGGACTACTTTTGATGGGACTTTTTGTTTTTATTGGATTAAGTTTGTTTTTTTATCTTTTATCAGTCATTAAAGTTAACTTTTGTTCAGTCTACCTACCTGTATTAATTTAAGCTTACTTTTTTGACTAAACTATAACACACAGACCTTTCCTGACTCAGTAGATTCTCCAGACATGAATATTTGAACTTAGGCATATACAGACAAGGATGATGTTTATGTGTCCTAGTGTTGTACAATTACGTTAAGTATTAAAATATGAACTATCAAAGAAAAGCCATACTTTGTCTATTCCAGCTTACCAGTAGTACACAACTTAGAGCCAGACAAAACACACAGCAGGGACTGTTGAAACTGTGAAAATCAGTGGCACACATTCAATAAAGAAGAGAAATTGAAAAATAGAAATCATCCCAGTATACACAAAACTGATTGCTTGGCATGAAATACATGGACTTTCATTCTCTGCACAGCACAAACAAGCCACTTTAATGTGAAAAATACAAAGGTGCTTAAATAACATGTTTGTTTTTTACTTTAAGCTTTTGAATGGATATATGCATAAAGGCTGTCATGACTCTTGAGTTGTCTAAGTTATAACTTATGAGAATTTCCATCAAGCTGATGTGTCATTCTATAAAACTTATTACATTTGTTTCATTATGCAGTTCCAAGATGTATGTGCTTTAATCACAGAGTGGAGTTTCTAATTACGCTCCCAAGCTTAATAGTTCCTGGTTGTGATCTTCATCCTGATTTTGATTATGTGTAGGATGTTTAAGAAATAATGTTCACAGTATTCAAGCTTTAGATAAGGGCTGTACCAATTGAGATCAGTGTTTACTTAAGCAAATAGGGATTATAAACTTGGATAATTGTATACAATACGCCGGATATTATAATTGGGTTTTATGGAACTAGGATTAGGTTAATGAAACCAGGATGTTTACTGGGACATAGGTACATATACGGCACTACTATAGCTAGCACTACAGTCCTGGTGTCTTCTTATCTTGGTTTATAAAATAAGGCTTGTGTTGAGATACTCTGTTACTGTACACATACAGTGTATGCAATACAGGACATATGTATCTTAAACTGGGGCTACATGGCTTTTTGGAGCTGAAGGAAGCATAACATATTTGTCCAATAAATTTCACTAAGACCTTGTGTTTGAGTCAGATGTGTTTCTAAAAGAACTGTTTGAGTGAGACAAGGATTTTTGTTCTTGATCCAGAAAAGCTAAAGCTTACATCTGCTCAGATGTGACAATGTATGCCACTGCCCAGAAACTAGCGAGAAAAAAACATCTGATTTAAGGTAGGACATCTCACTTCATCCCAGAGTGTTTATGGTTATAGTTGTTGTGGATGGAAAGAACTGTGTTTTTAGAGAAAGAAAATCACTAACAGATGGAAACGAGTGATTCACAGGAGTGTTTTTTTATGCTCCCCTGCAGTTCACTAATGTTCACTAAGTAAGTTTTGTGCTGGACATGGCAGATTTTGTCAGCAAAAGGTCAGAATGCAACCATGTTCATTTGTGGTGTGTGACACTATAATGTAATTATTATAAATACTGTTGATGTTCATCATTTGTTTCCACTTATAAGAACAAATGCATTGGTATAATTGGGGTTACGTAGTGTCTCATGACACTTTCCATACAGAGCAGGTCTAGACCGTATTCTTTTTAATATTATTTACAGAGACCCAACAATTCAACCATGAGCAAGCACTTGGCGATGGCGGCGAGGAAAAACTTCCATTTAACAGACAGAAACCTCATGCAGACCCAAGCTCATTTTTATCTGGACGGTCATTTAACCAAAGTTGAGGTAAAAATAGAGAGGGGCAGATAGACAGAGATAGAGAGAGAGAGGGGGAGAGGTAATGGAGATACATACGGTAGCAATAATGACAGCAATAATATATGTAGTGGAAAAATTATATCATACTTCTAAAAATAACCTAGGTATTACCAAGAAAGTCATCCTGACAAACTGGAAAATCAAACATTTAAAATCAATCATTGGCTAAATTGTCTCACCGAACATATATCAATGGCAAATAACTTCCTCTCTAAAAAAAACAAATGACACATTTATCACAGATCTTCATTTCAATTTTGTAATTTGGTGAATATCATTGCATCAATAACAAACCCTCTACCTCCATACTCCTCATTATTACTCATATATAAACATACAACTGTAGACTCAATATAGACTCAACATGTCACTGCCAGTGACAGTTTCATCATCCTCCTTCCTTTCCTCAATTCTATACTGGACTATAGACCAGTATTAATGTTAGTCCACATATTCATAAGGATGATTTAGTTGTCGATTACAGTAGATAGTTTATGTAATAAACTGTCAGCTGTTGCATATTATTACTGTTAAATTGTTCTGTTGTTATTACATGTGTATAAAGATTATGTTGTGGATTACTGCGGCCTGTTATTTAATGATGGCGTTTTATAATATTTTTATTAGTATTATTGTCCTTGTTATACATATTAATAGGGTGATAATGTTATTTATTAATGCTACTATTAGAAATGTATGGTCCTTATTATGACCATGAGTATCAATATTCAATTAGATATCACTTTCTAATGACATGACAACCCTGACATTAATCACATTCACACTAAGGGTCTCCCTGGTGTGGGACTGTTGCTGCATGACAAATGAATGCAGGTGTTCTCGAGATCCACAACCCACAATATGTAAAGCAATGAACTGCTATAATCTGACATCTCCAGCATAAACAGGCAGAATACCAAGTTACAACAGACCAGTCTGTGTGTAGAGGTGTCGTTTCGTATGTGTTTCAGTCAAGGTAAACACAGTGGAATGGTCTGTGCAATGACACTGCACTCTGGAAATCAGAAGCCCTAATCAGGGGTTTCAGAGTTCTCAAAATATCTGTCCTACAGGGATTTTGTATACGTTTTACATGAACAAATGAAGTAGAGGCCACTCTTAAGCAGCTGTGGATGACACATACTGAAGAATATTAATTTCTAAATAGATGTAGGAACACATCTACTGTTTGGAAAATCCTGAATTAAGCTTACTTAGATTTTAAGCATCAAGACACAAATAGAGAGAGAAGGAGGGAGAGAGGTGGTATTGTTCGAACCTGACCAAACCTATTGTATAACTGATGATGAGATATTTATATTTATTGTGCAGTAGTAATATTAAATTGTATTTAGAGGATAAAAGGTTCATGTAATGAAGAATGTGCTCTTTCAGGTAACACATTCTGACTTTTATTTATTATTCATGACTTTCCGTGGATATCAAATAAAGAAGTATATTTGAAAAATATAAAACCAATTTTTATTTTACTGTTTTGTGTTGGAAATAAAACTAAACTTGCAGCGTAACATAATCATCATGTAGCATTCCTACAAAATCCTCTGTGATAGGTAGTTCTTAATGTAACTTTATAGAACATCCTTTTTCGCTGCAGTTCAGCTGAAGCAGCTTGTTTTGTCAGAGCAATTATGTTGAACTCTACATTTTCCCTGAGCTTGCTGATGAAGTCTTGAAACACAGTTCACGGTTTTGAAAACATCAGTAATGACTTTGCAGTAAATTTGGGGATTTGGGGGATTTACTGGGTGTTGCAAGATAATCATCCAGTGTATCATATGGTAGAGATGTGGCCAAGAGGAAAAGAGGAAAAGGCTGGAGTCATGTTAATGGTGCTTCAAAGATTAAGTCAGATTCTGGTGACAGAAGACACAAGATACGGCTTAGACTCAACAGAGATTGAAGTTACATCTATAGAGTCACTAATCATTCTTTTATATTACATACATGTATGAAACAACCTTTCAGTCATGCCCATATTTCCATGAACTGCAGTTGGGGGTGATCAATCATGGGCAAAAATGGGAATTAAAATGGTAATGGGCCTTAAACTTAATTATTTTGATGGATATCATTTTTGGCCCCTGTAAGTAAAATACCAGTCTTCAACTCACACAAATTGAAGTCTGTGAAGATATTCGTATCAAGGGTGTCAATTAATCATATGTAGTTAATTTTTAATTAACCGGAGGCATCTCTCAACCATTTGAAAATCGTCCAAATGACTGCTTTGGGATGGACTCTCAAGGGCAGCAGGTTTAAATTATCCCGGCCAGAGTCTATTTCATCTTTGAACCTGAGGTCAGCACAACTGCAGAATATCAAGGCTTATAAAATGTATGCTCACATTTGTCTCGACAAGCACTTCCCATGAATATAATGCATTATGAAAGGAAGTGGTTAGCTATGGTCAGTAGGTGACTTGTTAATTTTTAACAGGGGGGGGTGACTCAATAGGAGCAACCCAGTGATGGAAGACCATTTCTTTCATTTAATCTGCTATTTAAGATATAGTTTAGAGAGGATTATAGATTGCAGATTAAACTGACTGAGGGGTTTGACTGAGGAAAAAAGGTGCAACCCAAAATCTATCTGCTACTTCAGCACCATGGACAGTGCCATGG
This sequence comes from Larimichthys crocea, assembly GCF_000972845.2. Taxonomy (NCBI): domain Eukaryota; kingdom Metazoa; phylum Chordata; class Actinopteri; family Sciaenidae; genus Larimichthys; species Larimichthys crocea. Next base: position 7,355,175 of record NC_040028.1, read on the forward strand.
ATTTATCAATATTAAGCCCAGTTAGGCGATTAATATTTCAGAGCCAAGGTTGGGGATAATATGTGTGTGTGTGTATATATATATATATATATATATATATATATAGATATGATATTATATAGATATATATATATATATATACTGTATGTGTGTGTGTGTGTCTGTATGTCTGTATGTAGCCAACAACTGACTCTCAAATCAAATAAAGAAGGTACAATTAAAATCACCTACTGGCTATAATAGAGAATAACATAAAATACATAAATTTAAGGTCCCAACAGAACGAACGTATTGAAGTTTTTATCAAATCCATTTAGTGCTATAAATCACTCAGTAGACTGAAGGATTTGCAATACTAAAACACAAAGACAGCTGGATCGTATCATTTAAATAACATTTGAATTGGAACTGGAAATGTTCTGTAGAAAGATCAAAAAGACGGCGAAATATATATTACAGTAAATTGACTTCAAAAATGACTTCAGTAAAGCTGCATTAATTTATTGTGCAGCCACCTGGGGAGATCAGAACAAGATAAAAACACAACGTTGGCACGTCACATAGCCAGCAGACATGCAGCAACATTAGCATTCATTTGGAGTCATGTTGCTGGATACTTTGGAAGTTTAAATCCAATATTCACTTTGGTCTCTTGTGCCACTATGCCTGCCTGCTGTCTGCTGCTAGGCAGCACGTTCAGTCAGGCTTTTACAATGAGCACAGCTGCCTGCTGTGGCTGGATACCAGATTGGTAGGAGAAGAGCTATGAGTCAGGATATCTAAACAATGATCCAGGTAAACCAGAAGGTTTGAGTCAAAGGGAACTGAAGAGCTGAATGCTAATTCTCTGTTATTTCGACAATAATAATATGTGAATAGGGTGAGAGTGTGAATGTTTCTTTCTTTCTTTCTTTCTTTCTTTCTTTTGATAATATCATGTAAGAATCCTTTGGTGTTAGGGATTCATAGCTGTTTCATATTTTTTGTTTTAGTGTGAAAATGTGCAAAATATCAATGAATATACCCCCTGGTGATTTTTGCTACATGTGTAAATGTAAATTCAATGCTGCAATATTAGCATATCTGATTTCATATCTTCATTTGCATAATGGAAAGTCAGATAATTGTGAATTAGTTATTGGGTGCAAAATAAGGGTGTAGAATTAAGTGTCATTAATATATCATATGTTGTGATTTTGAATGCTAACTACCTGTGATTCAGTTCAAAACAATGCTTAGTTAATGAATATAGTTGCCTGTTTTGAATGAACATAGACCGCCTTATACTGTAGGCTGATGATTGCTGCAGTATGCATGCTGTGCTTCTTCACTTCGGATTTTATAGTCTTCACCACTCTGCCCTGAAGAGAAATGCACTCATATTTCCATGTACTGTATTCAGCCAAAAAGGACAAACCCCTCATTACCTAGGTATATGCAGGGACTATACAGCACGGGTATATACAGGCACGGTATTTGTTGAAGATCACATCTCCCTTTACTGAAAACCCTCTTACTCTCTGTCTCTCTCTCTCTATTTCTCTCTCTCTTTTTCTCTCTCTCTCTATTTCTCTCCCCATCACCACCACCATCTGAAAACATACATGTCTCATTAATGCATGTTACTAACTAAACTTCTTCCCCGGAGTTTCTGTGCTCTCTCGTCCAGCAGGTTCTCGTGGATCGTGGCTGCTGCTGTGGTCTTGCATGACGACCACTACATATGTTACTTATGTTTTCCCAGTTAAAAGGTTTTTTTTGTGGGCAAGTTTTTCGTCACTCGAACCAAGGGTCTAAGGACAGAGGATGTCACTCCCTGTACAGATTGTAAAACCCTCCGAGGCAAATGCATTTTGTGACTTTTGTGACTAAAATTTGATTTGATTTGATTCATACACACGCATAACACAAGATTTAATGTATTTCCATCAGTGCATATGCCACCACAACACATTAAGTAACACTATACTGTGTGTAGCAAACAAGCAACTATTTTTTTGTCAATGTTAACACGACTGATACATTCTTAATTTTTTAAATAATTTTTCTATTTTGAGAACACATTCTCATTAAAATCAAATTATCACATCTTAATGACGTTTGAAGTTTTAGTGATATTTTTGTTTTTTTAATGATTGCCAATTTATGTCTGTTTCAGAGATAGAGCTATTTGTTGATTGAGTAGGAAAAAAATGTCCTCAGTGAACTGCAGCAACATTCGAGAATCCTCCTGGGATCTAGAGGGATAAAAAAAATAAAAAATAAAAAATGTCAAAGTCATCTTTTGGTTTCACAGGGAACACAAACAGCGGTCTCCTGGGAGAAAGTCCTGTTTTTGTTTGACCTATCCATCCATCCCCTACAACCTCCTGCATATGCAGACTCCCTTGCTTTTAACACTATGTCATCTGAGTTTAAAAGCACATCAAAACATTACACCAGATGGTAGCATCCATAAATGGCGCTACAGGGGTCATAGTTTGAAGCATATAGCCACTGACAAAACTGCCCTATTTGACAACTTGGGGTGAGAATGGGCTGACTATGTTTATACTGTTGAGTAGTTTTTGGGTAGGGTTTACTGCACAACAATGCATCATATTTCAGAGTTTAGTTTTTTTTTTTTAATTAGCAATGTACAGTACCTAGTAGTGGAATAAAAAGTGAAATATTTCTCTCTGTAATGAAGAATGGGTAGTGGTGTAGAAATAGTAGGAAAGTGAAATACTGAAGTAAAGTAGAATAAAAGTACTTTAGAGATGCCCTCAAGTACATTATTATGTATTATCATTTACTGCCACATACATGAAATGTACTGGATTTGCAATGCCACATACAGATTAATTAAAATTGTTTCAATTCAATCACTATTTGACATTTATAGTAAAAATTCAGGAAACTAAATAAGTATTTGATACTGTTAATCTGAATTCATGTTTTAAAGTTGTTTCAGTGTGGAAAAAAAAAAACATTTTATAAATCTATGTTTACAAATGTTTTGCAGTTTATCACACCAATCACTGCCAAAACCAAAACCAAAAACCAAATGCAGCCAAGTGGTCTTCGTTATAGAAAAATACAGCAAAATCAAATATCATTCATGACTAATATTTTAAATGTCTCACTTTAAAGGTGTTTTTATTTAACTGTTGGCCCTCATGTAAAAGTCTCCTGCTAATCAGTAACCACATAAATATATGAATACACACATGTATGTGTGTCCTGGTCCATGTTGCGCTGTTTATTTACAGGTTGTTAGTGTTTGGATTCACACTGTGTTAACAGTGTTTCACATGTGACAGCATCCAGCTGGAAGGCCTTCATCTAGCTCACACTCTAGTAACCTGCCACTCATCAACATGCAAATACTGCCTGTGTAATCGGCAGCTCATTCTCACTCACCTGTTGCTAATATGGCTGAGCTGCAGCACTGGGGATTGAAATGGAGGCGTTCCGTCCACCTGAAAATTTAGTTTCTGATTAATAGCCAAGAATGTATTTCAGTATAAAGTGGGAATGTTTGTGTTGAGCTGGTGTATGCATATTTTTATATTTTCCAGGTCTTCAAGTTCTTGTTCTAATGTAAGTGTTGTGTGCCTTTTAGGGCACTAGAGTGCAAGCCACAATGATAATTGCTAAAAGCTATTAATATTTTGTTGTACTTGAAGTTTGTCACATATGACTTATGGACTATTAGAATTGTGCTGATTCCACTGAAGTTAAAATGTTCTTTCTGTATATTTTATTCATCATTCATCATTTAACCATATTTACTGATATGTATAAAAAATGTTCCAAATAATGAAGATAATTTTGATGTTGTGATTTACATTGTAGTGTCTGTACCATTTTTAGTTATGTGTAAACTAAAAGTTTTTTTTTTTCATTATTACCATCGGTTCGTACTCCTTCATGGAGAACATAGTGTTTTTGTGAAGTACTAAGACTAAAAAAGTCACTTTTTTCAAATGTTTCCGAACTGAACACTTTGGTTGCTTGCAGCACAATGTCATTTTTACTTACAGTTTGTCTTCACAATCACCTTGTCATTAGTCTGTATACCCCTGATTTTGTGTACTAGCTGCCCCCGCCATATGGGCTGTCAATTGTAGCATAGAAGGGCACAAAGCCAGGGCTAGCAAACAGCTTGGTTTGTCCCCAGCTGCAAGCTGCTCAAAGTCCAGTCAAAGTGCATGCCTGTATCTTTTCCATAAGTGTAAATTTTCATCTCCTACATCTTTCTTGTTATTCTCACAAGCAACCATGAGTTTATGAATATAACCAGACAGTATAATTGAAACAAGAAATTTGTTTTGACTAGATTAAATTTTTCTAAGCTAACATGATCCATGACAAATCACATAACATGATACTGTAAGAAGATTATGTCATACGAGAATACTGTGAAATAGCAATTACATATAATTGCCCAGTTTTCCTTGAGGCATGGTAATCACTTTGAATAAAACAGGGTCTTGTGTTTGTGGCCTATGGTACGTTAACTTCCCCCCCGGTGTGAACAATTACAATCACGTAAAGGGGGGCAGAATTAATCACCAGTGGAGCTTCTTCAGAGGTTAAACTGTTAAAGTTATTTTGTGAAGTTTCAAGCAGGCTGTTTAATCAGACCCAGTTCAGTTTGATGTCTCTCTGTGGGAAGCACAGGGGATTCGTCAGCTCGGCAAGAAAGCAGGGCCTATGGGAGGCTAATCACATACTGACTAAAATAATACAGTAGGAGCACATTCAGTGAGACAGGAAAGCCCATTAAATAATAACAGTGGAAACCTTCATTAGTATTTCCTTGAGTATTCATCACTCAGGTATACCCCCTGTAATGAATGAGGGGAGCACATGATTAACGTCAGACAATGAAGCCTACTGGGTTAACTTCAATGACAGATACTCACAGAGGTGCTGGCCCTGAGTGTCTTTGTGTGCATACAGTAAGATACTTCTGTAAGGCTGGCTTACTGTATAAAGTCCTTGGACTTGCCATCACGGTATTATCTTTGGTGTTTTCATGTAGGGTGCTGATTTATTATTGTTACTATTCACACAGTATGTAAGGGCGAGCAAGGCCTATCAAACTTAATCACTTGTTTCTTTATTATATTTAAAGGAGGTGGCACAGTGCTGCAGTTGTTAGTGGGTAGCACCGTCGCCTCACAGCTGGTTTGAACCTCGGCTGGGTTCTTTCTGTGTGGAGTTTGCATGTCCTTTCTGGGTACTCCGGCTTCCTCCCACAGTCCAAAGCCATGCTCTTAATTAATTGGTGACTCTAAGTTGCCTGTAGGTGTGAATGTGAGTGTGAATGGCTGTTTGCCTCTATATGCCCTGTGATGAACTGCTGACTTGTCCAGGGTATACCCCGCCTCTCACCCAAAAATCAGCTGGGATAGGGTCCAACCCCACCGTGACCCTGATGAGGATAAGCGGTTACAAATAATGGATGGATATTTAAAAGGAATGATTAATGCTAAAACATGTCAAATAAATAGCAAAGACTTTCAGTGATTTTCATTTCTGATTAAACCTGACTGTAGGCAGCCATATTTTATACTTGGAAACTCATGAGTTCTTTAAACGTCTCTGTTAGGCGGACCACAATTACAGCTGGAGCATACAGCCAAAAGAATACCAAGGCAGAATTGTCAAGTGTCAGACGGGTCTTTTATTGTTACGTGTTTAACAGCATGGCAAACACTCTCCACATCATACTGCAACAACAACCCAATGATCCCAAAATGGTGTCTTATATAGGGTGTCTAGGTAATGAGGGAGAACCCATTCACCATACTGCCTTGCTCTCTGTCTAAGAAACACTTATTTATTTACATTATCCCCATAATCCTCCCACTATATACATACAGACACACACACATACTTACCAACACTACCTCCCCCCAATTCTTGCATATACACTAATAAAATACACCATTTCCCAACACCCCCATCAATCACCACTTGGATGCCCCCAGAACTACAAATATGGTGACCGTTCCCTGGGGAAGCCTTTTGCCCGAACACCCTGGAGACAAAGAAGACTGGTGAGTACTATTTCCCACACACTTTACCATTATTATACATGTCAGTGTCACTCAGTATTCACATTTACAGAATCTAGAAAACTTTCATTTCATGCATCCCAGGTATATGGTACACACTTATTAACACATTACTCAAACGAATGAGCAGGCCACCATTCCCAATGCACATTAAATCTCATGTCCCTCTTTTGCAGGTGGAACCATGTGGCTATCACAGAACCTACCAGCACCAATAAGATTTAAATTGGTTAAATCGGTTAAAGTGCATGGTGCAATGTTCCCCCAACTCCATCTCAAGCTCCAGGGAACGAAGTCCTCTTCGTTACATTTCGTTACAGTCTCTATCACGGAACCATAGTCTCCACACTATTGTCATTTTTATAGCTCTCCTCTCTATTGTTGCTCTAGTCATTCTAGCAGGCAGGGATTGCAGTGAGTAACTCTGTCAGTATGTCAGTCCACAACTTTGGTCCAAACTGAAATATATTAACAAATATTAGCTAGAGTGCATTGACATTTTCTAGACATTAATGTTAGAAGATTAATCTTAATAATTATCTCACATTTGGTTATCCCCTAACCTTTTCTCTAGCGCCTCGTGAGGTTGACATTTGGGGTTTAGGGTGAAGTATCTCAACAAGTATTAGATGGATTGTCATGCAATTTAGAAATAGATATTCAAGGTTCCTAAAGAACACATGCTAACAACTTTGGTTTGGTTCGCCAATATCTCAACATCTTTATCGTAGATTGGCACATCATTTGGTGCAGATATCTAGGGTGCACAGACCTATCTTGCTGACTTTGATGATCCAATGATTTTAATCCTCTGAAAGTTTGTAACTGAAATTACTATATTGGTTGGTTTGCAGTGAGATTTGGTACAGGCTCACAGAGCAGCTAGTGTGATATTATGAGGTGTACCTAATATATTATGAGATGTACCTTCCCCAGTATACATGATATACATTATTACATTATGCCAGACCTCTTGTAGGTCATGGATTGGAAACATGATAAATTTGTATGTCTTTGATTACGGTGTGTCTGATTAGAATATAAATGTAAGAGCACTGGATTCAAACACAATGTTTCATGTAGTATGATGTCTTGAACACAGTTCTTCATCTGACAGTGCATCAGCATGTGAAGGGAGCTGCTGTGCTTGTTATTCTGTCCAAGAGCATGTGAAATGAGAGTGAACAGACTTCTAACCTCCCTCTGGGGCCCATGGGGCCTTCTTACTCGACAGTCACTGTGCCTTACAGCCGTAGATGGCCTATGGAGATGGCAATGCATTCACAAACCACTTTGGTGTGACCACCAGTGTCACTTTTTTTTTCTGCTGAGGATGTGGAACCAATTGCCCTTTTGCATTTTTGTGCTTATGGTTTCATTAAACGAATGAGCAGGCCACCAGAATGACCCCATCTGAATCTTGATGCTTGCACCTAACTGAATGACAATTTAAAAAGCTGAAAGCCATTTATCGCTGCCTGATTTTTTTTTTTTTTCAGAGGAGGTTATTACCATCAGAACAAAATTTAAAAATTAAAAGATATAGTGGGGGACATGGGCGGACTGGGACAAAAAATCGGCCCTGGCATGCGCCATGCATCGTAGCCTAACCAGAGCCCGCCCCCGCTCCGGCGCGGCCCACATTGCCCATCGCTAAGCCCAAGAGTGTGTTCGGGGTGTGTGATCTACTCATTAAATATATATATATCGGGACTTGTCGGCCCAAATACCACGTCGGCCCACCGGGCAAATGCACGGTATGCCAGTTTGCCAGTCCGTCCCTGGTGGGGGACAAAATTAGGACTGAGACATAAACTTTACTACCATGTTTTAATTTTTTTAATGAATGTGTTGCTTCATTCAGGTTTAGGCACAAGGTGTAGAAGCACAACAAAAAAGCGAAAAAAAAAAACAGTTATGAAAACGCAAATGGCGTCTGACCATTGCTGCTTTTGCTTCTGTGAGCTAATGGAGTTGATGGCATGGCTAAAGATAACATGTCCTCTATCCTCCTCCAGTTAAATCCTCTCATCAATGTTTCACACATCAGGTTGTTAGGGAGGGATCCAGGTCAAAGCCTTGTTAGATCTCAATCTCACTCAATTTACACAGGATGACGGCTTAGAACGATACAATCAACAACCTCCTGGCACCGAGGCATGGATCGCTAATTAATTAATTTTGCTCAGGCCTGACAAAGGAGAGCTTATGTGTCAGCATTGTTTCATCAGTATTTAATAAATGACTCAAGAGAAAGAACAATATGCTGCACACACAGGAGGAGCTGCTGAAATTGTAAATGACCATGACAAAGTACAGCTACAATTTCCACGAATGCCATCTTTGAAGTGCATGCTTAGACTTTCATCTCATATCTGCCGATATGAAGACAAAAGGTCTGTGCTACCGCGTGTGGCACCACACCATAGATCCACATTAGAAGCCTGACTGATGGAGAGGATGTAAATTCTCACTGTCGTTGCCACAGAGACGTTCCCCTCATTGGAATTCACAGAGCCATCCCCAATAAGAGGAGCACATTTATTTCATTTCCATACACTCAATCCTGTTCATTTGCAGAGTCTCTGGTGTATCTCCCAGAACATGTACCTTTTCTCAGTTTAACAATCATACCCAGTGCTTGGGGAGAGTCACTGCTGAAGAGAGCTTGAACCAGGAAATCAGCTTACACTGGTAATTAGTTTGCCCATTTGGTTGCTGACAGCCGAACTGCTTTCATCGAAATACCACACGATGAGGTGCCTCAGGTTGCCAGCAGTAACACACCGGCCTTGGTAACTGGTGATTGCCAGCCCCTCCCAGGGAAACAAGTCCTCATACCTGTATCATCCTAACTATCTATGTCATCCATTTAGCAGGGGATGAAATTCCATCTCCTGTGCACATTTTCCCTCCAAAGAAAACAACCTCTCTGTGACGGAGATGTCAGACCTGTCCTGATTATCTGTGTAACAGTGCTTTGTCTGCAAGCCAAGGCCAACATTGTGAGTAATAAGGGGGAAAAAGGCTTTTGAACAATGTCAGCTTGTTTCCGCAGGTGTCCAGTTTTTTTTTTCTCTGAAAGACTCATTAAATTTATGCAAATGACATTGTCACCCCTTGAAACATGCAAATGTGGTCCTTGCATCGCATTCTGAGTGTTCTGCACAAAGTGACATTTTCTGTCCTCCTGGCAGTACAAGTAGTGATAGCATTTTGGTTGCTGACAAGGTCTGTAAATATTTTTGCCTTAATCTTATTTCTTGTTTTCTTAACTTTAGTGGGTGTTGCTTTCTTTATATCGCTAATGGAAAGAAAGAAACAGAGTGAACCCACTCCTATACAGATGCATGGGTGTACTTGTATACATACAATATACCTGCAGTTATCATCTTATCCAATCAGAAAACTCTTATCTGCAATTGTCATTTACTGCACTATCTTTGTGATGCTCTTGAACGGGGACATTAAGAGAGGCATTGGGAGAGCAGGAAAAATCGATCATTAATTGTAGAACATTTTAGTGTTTAAGATATAAGGGTGTAATTAATAACTATGTAGTGTAAAACGAATAGATGTCTTCTGCTTCAGTGTTTACTACATTGTTTAGTACACTGCATCTGATATCATTTCAGTGTGTTGTTTTAAGAGTAAAGCTCTGAATTATGTTTATTTTGTTAGGTATAAATGACAAACAAATGCTGTAAGAAATATCCTTATTATGGTTAGTATATTTAATCTTTCCCTAACTGCAGTATTAGTTTTTCTGCACATTTACTGGAGTTTTTTTGTCAAACATTTGTTTGGTTTTACTTTCTAATCTTATGAAGTGATTATTTGTCATGGCTGCTATTTGTTTATCAAAATAACAAATTCAATTTGGGTTTCTGTGTCAATGCTTCCGCTGCCTCAGCAAAACAAGCTGTAAACACAACATTGATATATATTGATAATATATCATCGCCTTATAAAGTTGTTATGCTGAAAGTGTAAATGACAGTTGCCTTTTACACACTCAGCAGACACAGAGAAACATCAACATTCAATTGCAGTCATGTTTTTGGCCACATGACAAAAAACATATTTAAGCTCCATTTACCGTTTAACTCTGTTTTAGTCAACACCAACTTCTGTGAAAAATATCTGGATTTTTAGTAGCTATATGCACGACTGTGGTCACCAGCTTTTGGCTAATCTCTCCACCTGTCTACGCTGGTGGTGGACAGGTGGACAGTTTGTTTTACAGAACCTTTTTCACTAAATATAGCTGCCTGCTGTCTCTGAGAACAGTGTTGTTGAGAATTGGGCCTGAACCAGAATAGTAAAGTTGTGTGTTGTAAAGCCAAAAATGTCAAAATGATCCATGAAGCTGAAAGGAACTGCAAAGGTGGGTGATAATTCTCTCTAGGTTTGTCATTAAAAGTGTTGCACATTACCCAGTCATTTGATCCATTGAGTAGTGCAGCTTTAACATAAGCCCTTAAATAACAATGCTCTGTTCACTACTTTTGTTGTCATAAATAATTGCTTATGTTTATTTATAAAGTGGTGATTTGGTTTTCATTTACTGCGGTAGGTAGGATTAGGACACTGACTCTAATGATAGACTGTGAACAGAACCGCCCTCAAACCTTCTCACCAGCCATCACTGCTGTCTCAGTTTAATTGGCCCTGACTTTTTGTCCTTTGTTTCCTTCTTCTGCCTGAAGAAAGTTTATCTTTTTTTCCCACTCCATCTGTGCCTACTATGATCCCATCCTTGCCTCCAGTGTTGGCCACACACGTTGTATTTACAATTAGACTGTTGATGCCTCCAGTAAAGCTCCACTGTGGCACCCACTGAATAGCCCATGAGATCATCTGCATATTGGAGCTCAGCTGCTCTTCATCTCTCTGGTCCAGATCTGCGGGGTCTAGTGGAGCACAACCATCTTTAGCCTTTGGTTCTGGCTGTAATGAAAGTCAGCCAGCTTGCTCCAGTTGAGCTCTTTAAAATAGGATTAGGCTCGCTTACTGGCTCCTTTGGATACACAGTCCCATTGGCTTTTACTTATCTGTGATGAGCAGTCATGAACTGATCGTAGAGGAATGAGGAACAACATCTAGAGGAGAGTTCAGTTTGTACATAGTCTGACGTAACTGATCTGGTGTACAGCATAACCTGGGTTCACCTGATTCGCTCAGGAGTGGAGGTCATATTTTATCTAAATACCATGTCACAGCCAGTGTCTGGAAGGTTAGCATAGCATCCATTAAGCCCTTTATGTGACCAGTTGGGTTGTCTGAAGTTGTAGTGCATAATTTATTTATTTTAGAAGAATTTCATTATTTTATTATACATTTCTTAAAAGTAAACATAAAAAAAAGAAATGTTACTTTTTAGGTTCATAGGTTTTAAAATGGACAAAATGATACTGATATATGGAAAAGATTGCAATTTTAAGATTAATGGAATTTAATTTTGTTAGTTAATTATCAATTTTATCTTCATTTCTCACTGTTTTACCATAATGATTAAATAAAACAGCTTGAATGGGAAAACAGATACAAATTTGAGATACAGTAGTTTAAAGTTGGGCATAATGAAATAATTAAATTCTAATTTTATTTGGAAATGATTTATTTATTTTATTCACAATACAGTAGCTATTTTAATCATCTATAGTCTGCCCACTTAACAAGTTTTAGCACAGACAGGGGTTAAATTGGGATTTGTTATTATATTTGTTTGTTATTTGGCTCTGTGATTTCAGGGTTGCCATGTGCATGTGTGTGTGTGTGTGTGTGTGTGTGTGTGTGTGTGTGTGTGTGTGTGTGTACATAGACTACAGAATGTGATTGATATCACTAATCAATAATCAAAAACATTCTAGATACTGATGTAGTGCACAAAACAACACCTGATGAGAATTAATTATTTCTGTAACTGAACTTTCCTGTGTAGCATCGGCTCTGCTGTCTGGCAACTTTCAAATAAATCGTTTTGCTAAATACTTGATCGTTAATATTTACTGAGATATGTATTGTTGAGTACGCTCAGCTAATAAACACTTCAATATATAATCAATAGTAAATGTAAGTCCATTGCTTTCCATCTTACATTAGCCTGGAGTTGTAATTAAACCTTGACTGAGAGACTAAATAATCTTTGTCGTGTTTTGATTATGTGCAACTATGAGGAGTGTCATCGTGCCCATATCTTGTCTGGACTCATCCCCACAGAGGCTACTGATGGAAAGTGCTGGCTTCATTTCATGCATGTGCATATGAACATGCATGCACATGTTCGTGCATTACAAGATTATCGTTTCCAAGCTGCAGTCATATAGATACTGATGCCTGTTGCCATTTGTCAAATGTAATAAACCTCTGTATTGTACAAAGTCACAGGACACAGACAGACAAAGATATGCACTGCCCAGCTAACATTAGACAGACCAAGAAAAATGCATTGCTGGAACATTTTCCTAATGCCTCTACTTTATTACATCAAACTAACAGATGAGAGAACACAAGGTTACCTGATCACTGTTCCTACAATTCACTCTCATAAGGTGACTGGAGGATAGTTAACCTTCATCCTCTCATCCATAAACCTTGCCCCTGGTATGACATGAGGGTGAGGTGGGGCTCTTGTGTATTGTGTGCAGCTTGCATAGTCAGTGTATAGGGCTGCAGAACTCTGCACATGGACAGAAGAGCATAGGCTTATGCGTGAGGGCTGAGCCCTGGAAAGCCCCAGCTCAATTTAACCCCTGGCCACAGATTAAGAAGCTAAAGTAAAACTCTTCAGATGTTTGAGAGCGTATTGTTTGCTTTGCACACTCTCTGCATGCAAATGAACTATTTCTGTTCGAACAAAGATTGTTTCTTGAGAAACAAACAAACAAACAACAACAACAACAACAAAAAATTGCATTGTTATATTTGAAAAGATAGAGAATCTGCTTTTGCTGTTCTCTAAACAATTGCTTGCTATAAATGATGATGTGTGATGATTAAGTCTTGACAGAAAGTCTTTGGCACTTACACGCTACAGGGAGATTTTTGTAATCAAGGGGCATCTACCCTGAGAAGCAGCAAGATAAATCCCCCCTGGAGTCCAGACATAGGTGATGGTGGCTGATGACTGCTGAGGCTGATGGAATGATGAAGCTGATGAATCGTTGAAGACTGGGCATTGACGGGGAAGTAGAGGGGTGTGCATAACAGCATCATGAAAGTACTAAAATCAGAGGGAGACTCATATTTAAAAAGATTGCAGCAAGATTAAAGGGTAACAAAGCAGGTGTGTTGCTGTGCTATTGAATAAATATAGCCAGCTAATCTACAGTATATAACAGCAGATTGCACGATTGAAAGACCCTGATAATGACAGCAAGGGATGATGCAAAAAGGAGGATGAATAGCAAGATGCAAAGGGAAATAAACTACAGGCTTATGCACACAAAATAATAGTCTAAAATAATAGTCTCCCTGACTGTATATGTGTAGTACATTGAGGGCAGTGAAAAAATAGGGTCAAACTCCTCGTATGTGTATGCATACTTGGCCAACAAAGCTGATTCTGATTTATTAGTTTGTAAAAAGTAGATAGTACGTCAATTGCTGGTTATCAGCATTACAAGAGTACATCTCCACCAAAGAATTGTCAGCTAGTCCATGACCGGCCCTTGCTTGTCTGAATGGAATAAATGGATATCTGCTGCTGCAGTTTGCACATTTGAATAATATCATTTAAGACATTTATGCTACTTGTAGACCTTTCATAGTAACATTGCTGCCATTCGCCATACAACTTGAAAAGAGCTTCTTGTGGTTCAGGGAATGTTGGATCATTAAACCATGGTGCACTGTTTCCCTTCTAATTTCTGCCTGCTACTTCGATATCCTGAATATGAACGTGGATCAATATGAAGAATTCTCGAAATGACATGGTTGCCCTTTAACAAATGAGTGCTTGCATGCAAATATTTCAGTGATATTTGTTTCAAGACAGAATAAATGGCATTCTTTGTGTCAGAGAAAAAAACAGTCGACATTTCATCTCACATTTGGCGAAAAAATACATTTCTGGACTTTGAATAAAGCTTTACAACCTCTGTAAATAATTCAGTGTCAAGAAAGGATCTGTGTGTTGCTTGATTGATATGTTCAACTCAAACGTATTGGTCAGACTTGTCGATGACCTGCAGCTGTATATTGTCTATAATTCTGGGAGACATATAGACATACTTGCTAAAGGCAGTGCTCACTAGGAGTGATGGCAGTATGACAACTAAAATAGAATAATAAATATCTTGTGTAGCTGTAAACTGATACAACATCACTGGAAATCAATAAGAATATCAATCTGATACTATAAAATATTGAACAAAATACAAGAATTCATGATCACAAAACTTTACGCGGTGTTAAGGTAGAGCTTCACTTTGTTCTATCTGACCTTAGTCTCACACATCCTATCAGATTATTTCAAATGAATACATGCACTGCAAGAAAATCAGAGGCAGCATTATGCTCTTAGGTGTGATCCCTGACCCAACAGATGTTAATATCATTCTCTGTGCTAGTTCCTTGAAAAGCTGAGAATACATTACTGAGATTCTCAAGGTCAGGTAGAATACAGCTTTCCGCATGAAATTCTCTTGAGTCTTTGGTCCATCACCATGGGGAAATCCTTAAAAAATAACCTGGGGTTTGGTGGCTTGGTTGCAGTGACAGATGGTCACATAGAGTCCAAACTAAGGGTCTAAAATGGCATGAAATTCTTTGTTGCCATGTGGCTTGATGGTTTATAGATAAGAAATGCAGATTTTGCTCATCTGTCCTATATTTGCAAGGCAGATCAGATGGCTTTTGCTCAGTTCTCGTGGTTTTAAATACATTCATGAGGATATTGTAAAACAATACAAAAACAATGTGGATGTTCCCTTGTACAAAGAAATACAACACAAAAAAAGTCCCATATCAATGATAAAGTTTGATTTAATACAATATTTTATTATGTAGGCCTCTTGATCATCCCTTTTCTCCCTTAGGGCTGATAATAAATAATTATCAGTACTTGATTATCAGGTAATAAATGCATAACCTTAAGTAGTGTTTATTATACTATAGCTGATCTGAAATTTGTAAAACTTAACTATAGCCATTATAGCAGTTCTGGCGAGCTTTAGTACAGCTTTGCTTTGAGCTTAATGCTAACATGAGCACACTAACACCCTTACAATGGCTATAGTAGAATGCTGATGTTTGGATGTTTTCAGGGTCAGGGAGTCACTGAAATTATATATAATAAGTAATAACTGTTTATTCTGGATCAAAGTGTTGGACCAGCTGACAAACCAATCGACAGACCAGCATATAACATTCATAGAGCCACACTGCTACCATGACTAAAAATTGCAACTGATTTGATGCAGGCTATTGTCATAGGGTAACACAAGTGGTGCTTTTTAGCTCTACTCATTTGTAATTTTTTCATTGTTGTCTCATCAACCTTCACAGCTGACAGTGCTTGTTTTACAAGTCCGCAAAACAAGTTAGTTAAGTATTGCTAATTGCATAATAAATGAAATGTCAAGGTTATATCTAAGAGTTAAAGCAGTGCTTTGCCAGGTCATTGTGAGTGATAAAGGACTGAGTGTTCAGCCCTTTCAGGTCCATTTATACAGCAGGGCATTCAGAAATCCTCCTTTGCATATGATGACATTTATGATATGGCCCAAAGGGAGACTGAATATTATAAGTAAAGTCATTGGCCAGCTTCTCTCGAGAACTCAGTGTTAAGCCTCAAATGAGAAGCAATGACAGTATTCCGGCCAACATTTTTGTGGTGAATGCAGAGCTTTGTGTGAAATAGTGGGTTGGATCAATACTGCCTCTCCAAGGATTTCTTCCATTCAAGATAACCTTATTCCAGCAGAGAGGGCGCCCCCTCTAGAAGCACTTGATGTGAATGACAAGGAGCTCAGGCCTTTTTCCAATCTTTTTGTCATTGTTACCAGATAAGAGAGGGAATGATGTGGAAAAACACAAGGCTGTGCTACACCTAATTTCTCTTCTGTTACTTGTTATTCAACCAATGTCATTACAGGTGAGGTGCAAATTTCATAGCTCTACTGTTTCTTCATGTGAAAGCCATTCTGTAGTTTATAGTACAGAGATGGATGAAACAATGAAGAATTGGTGCCACAGTCATTCCAAATTGTGTAATGATGTTTCTCTTTGATTGGTTGCATGGCAAGAAAAACACAGCATGATGAGAAAAAGAGCATTATTAGTAAGTGATGTTGCCATTGCAACATTCAAGCAGTTTATCACATTATATTTATGAAATACACATATAAAGATCTCAATTTCCTCTCAAAACACATCTTATGATAATATTTCAATCTTTAATATCATTATGTAATTTAATTAAATAACCGAAGTGTTAATCACAATGTTTGCTGTAGACATAATGCAGATTGCATCATGAAATGCAATACAATAACCATTGCGGTATTGTGGAGAAATTGCTGAAGTCAAAGGTCAATGGTGAGGTCAGGAAGGAAGAAAGAGTTCAGGAGCCTCTGATGTCTTATGCTGTAATATTTATTGACGCTTGGCCAAGGCAAATTAGACACTCTCAAAGTACGTCTTTGGTGCTTGAGTCGGTCTCACATTCTGCCCAACTCATGCTGGTACATCCACTTTAAACCCAAAGATTACACCACAAATGCTATACGCCCAGAATTAGTCAAAGGGAATGTCTTTACCCATGGAGGTGTTATTGTCAACATATTCTAGTCTGGAGACACAGATGTCTGTTTACGCAGACTGTAACGTCAACAGCCAGCTATCTATTATGACTAGGAAGACAGCAACAGGTCTCTTACAGTGTTGAGATATGGTGGCACCTAGTCAAAGACAAACAATTAATACTGCAGAGGACCTCAAGGCCCACACGTGACCTCGTGTTACCTAAAGATAGAAAATTTCATAACATGCAGGATTTACAGATGTAATATATTAGTTTATATATGTGCTGTATCATATTTTATTTGAACATTTTAACACATAAGATATGAAATAATAAGTAATTAATTAAGCAGTAAATATTAGTAATTAGCATAATGTTGTTCATACTATTGAAAATTAGCTAAGATTTCTCTACTTTAAACTGGCTAATCACTTCGTTGAAGACAGCCGTTTTGGATTTGGCATGTCTTCTATTGCTTGCAATGCACTTGTAATCCACCAGAGGTCCAAAGACATGACTGGGATTGGATACAACAGGTTTTCTTCAGGAATTTGATCATGAGATCAGGTTTTCAAAACTCCTGTAGCTAATATGATATAACTGGCGTTATAAGGTAAAAATGTCTGCACTGACAAGATTTGTAGAATTAATTAACATGAAATAATTGCTCTTACTGCAATGTAACTGCATTAATGTCTTGGTGAGGTCTACTTTTTTTGTGATACCAACAAATGCCCTCTCAGTGAACCCACTCACATATGGTCTAATGTCTCATAAAGAACAATCTCCATCAAATAGGGAGGTTGATGGTTTTCATCCAGGGGTCTGATCACCAATAACCATCCTCATATGCAGCTCTTATCTGGACCTGCCCCCACCCCATAATGCCAAACGAAGATTTCAGTATATTCCATCAGTTAATGAACATTTAACGGCTGTGGTAACAAAGTCCTCATTATGGTTATTGTCGAGCTCTAATGGCGAGGGCTGACATTTCATTCTCAGAGTATGACTTTCACAATGTGGAGGTCAATACCTGTCGCATCCCCACAGATCCACTTGTGAAGGGAGAATCTTGGCACAAAGAAATGTCTCCTTCACTCCCTCTCACAAACAAAGCAAATCCTACAAAAAAGGCTCAGACAAAAAAATCAGCCGTGCATCTAATCAGCATGCAGCCAGGTCATGCTGTTTTTTGTTTTTTGTTTTTTTTTCTGTTTTTTTAAGACTTAAGGTCAGCATGAACACAGCAGGGTCTTCCTCACAATGATTTGCATGAGAAAGCTACTGATTTATTTGTTTGCTTATCTCTCAGTGAGTTGCCAGGAATGCAATTACAAGCTTCTACTATCAGCCATATGTGATTATTGAACATCATATTCTAAAATCATATACATTTACTTTGACAGGTATACACTTACTTTTGGCCAATTATTATAGAAAATACATCTATTTTTATAAAAATATAAGCTATATAGAATGTTACATATGCATGTGGTTATTGTAATATATGCAGAAGTAAATGAGTTCATATATATATATATATGAAATATACACTATATTTATCTATAATAAAAATATGTATAATTAGCATTGTCCATGTATTATAAAATGAAGAGGTTAAAAATAGAAATTTGCATTACATGTTGGCCTGTCCACTTAGCATGTTGAGAACTAATAGGGAGCATGTTGACTTGATTGCCTCTTGTTTTGCATGCTTCAGGTATCAACTACCCGGCAAATTAGATTTATGATTAGCAACCATCAAATTGTGTTTTATTGCCTATTTAATTTACTATTAGGGGCACATAATGTAAGTTATGATGAGGTTTAAGCATTTTTTAATATTCAGGTCATAAAAAATGGCTATAAAGTGTGATTAAAAAATGCTAGACATCTGGAGGATAAATGACCAGAAGACTGCATACAGGGCTTGAGAAATAAATCTCAAGATAACCAGTCCTAATTATTTAGGAAATTAGGCTAGATTTATTTATAAAAATAAAAAAAACCTACATCATGCATTCAAATTTTGTTTGATAAGTCATGTGGAATTTGTTAAGAACATCATTTGGTATAATATATTTGAAACAAAATCATTAACACTGAATTATACATCTCCCAATATTAAGTGCTATCATTCATGCTGTGTACATCACAATTACTGAATTATTCATTGCCCCTACTAATACTTGTGGCACCTTTAAGGAAATAACATGGAGGTATCTTATTTATTGCCTGGCGCGCATCGTTACAAACAATCTATTTTCACAGAATTTGGGAGCAAAAGAATCCCAGGTCTTCAACCCTACATGAGAGGTAATTTACTTAAGTAATAAATAAAGTAATACATTAAGTACCTCAATGTTTTCTTCTTAGTTATTCTTCCTTCCTATCATTAATATCTTCATGTGGTTCCTGCTGATTAATGAATAATTCATGTCACCAGCATTGACATTTATCAGCCATATTAGTTAGACATGACTGTATCATACACATAATAAGCATGGTCTTAACTAATTTTAAACAGTTTTAAGAAAACATCTATCCTTGAGATGTTTCACAAGTTCCATGGAAATGTCACAAAAGAGCTCATCGTTAGAGAATAAGAGGTGATTGCATGAGATGACATACAGTTGTGCAAAATGGTGCTCACAGCATCGTTGTTTTGACAAATATACAGAAATTCAATTCATAACATTACAACAGTTTGCCCTCAAAGACGTGAAAAAAAAAAAATGACAACACGAGACAAATACGAGTTGGACTTTGGGTCTACTGAAAGCTCTTAGCCTTTCATTCTACCCTAGGCAGTGCCTGAGCCAATGAGATAAAGGCCTGTATGTTTGTAAGAGCCAATCAGTAATACTCTGAAGAGACCCAAGCCAATTAATCTCTTTGGTGACATGAGCTTTGGAGGAATGGCCTGGTTAACTCCTGGTGGCGTGCTGAGACTGGATCGAAACCCTGCTGCTTTCCTTTCATCCCACGACAGACAAAACCATGACGTTCCCTGAAGCAGGGAGAACTTTCTAGAGGTTTTGTCTAGTTGTTTGAAACTGTACCTGCTCTTTCAAGCGAGGAAAAGACAAGCTTTATCCCGAAATCATTTCAGCAATCTTTTGAAGAATTTTCTGTCAGAATAATTTATGCAAGGGGAGTATGCAGACACTTACAGCATCATTTCAGCTCTTTTTTATTCCTCTGTAGTGACATACTAGACTAACTGGCAGACCAAAGTGTCGACTCTTAAACCTCCTGTAGATCAAAGCTAAGGAGACAGTTGGGTGTTCCACATCCTCTTCCAGGTCTGGATGTCACATAGTGTATCACTCTTGCTCTTCAATCTCTTGGAGTTTTGTTAAGACTGCCTGACAGCAATCCATGCAAGGTCTAACAATTTAATCACGGCATAACCATCTTTAGTATGTTCCGAATTACTAAATCATCACTAACCAGAGTTTAAGTACAATAAATGAATATGTTTTTTCAATGGTGTGATTTGATTGAAATGTAATCTAATTCATAGAATGGAGCCAGTCATATATTTGAACTTGAGCACCCAGTGAGTACATCTCTTTTCTGGCCCAGCTGTGGTTCAAGCCCATATTGTAGCTGAGATTAATGTTGTGAACACACAGTAATGTGCACGCTGTTCAAGGTGTTCTCTGTAGGGAGGGGGAGGAATAATATATCATTAAGGCTTGTGGTTCGATACGAGACAACAGTAGTTTTGGATGAGGAGTGACTTTCACATAGAATACTAATACATCAAGCAGTTTTCTACGAATGACTGTAACTGAAATGAAACACTGCACAGACAGCTGATATTTCTGCTGAATTTTAAATATCTAAATGCTGTTTTCTTTCATGACCTAGTGCTTGGGCTAGATTGCCTTTGAAAACAGGGACTGTTTTAGAAAGACAGTTATAGGATATGATGTTACGTAATTTAAAACTTCACCTAGTGGTTAGGGTCACCAACAGCTTTCAATGTCATTCCTCCAGGGCAAAAGTTAATTGGGCCAAATATTAATGAATATATCAATTATTCATCACTATAAACAAGACACTAATGAGTCCTATGTAAATACTGCTTGGTTATTCTGTTCAGCAACCATGAACCTGTTTCTTGGTTTTTAACACTAAAGCCTCAAGTCTTTTGGGACTCTCATTTGAATTTAAAGCACGCTTTAACAAGATGACCAACAATTCAGGCAAATATGCACTCAAACTGGTTTCATGTAATTAGGCAGAACTTGGTGCCCATTGACCAGCAGGTGCTCTGCAATAATTTCAAGGAGCAATTTATAATTCCTGCCCACATGCTCCAAAAAAATTGGGAGTACAATAGCATTTCTACTCCTCCTGTGATCAGTGTGAGGCCACTGTGAACTTATCCTGAGAACATACAATCTTGCTCCATCTCATAACTGTAATACCAAGTGACTACAATATAACTACGGGGTTATTTGTGTTTTATTTGTAGTTCAACTTCCTCACTTACTTTTCTACAAGCAATCTTGTGTTCTGTCTAGTCTTGCTACTGCAGACAGGTTGAAAAGTGAGAGAAACACTTTTTAATCCCAAAAGTTAGAAAAAATAAACTCTGAGCTCTCCTCCACCACCAGTGAATAGCTCTGGATCAGAGCAGAATCTGGCGTGACTACGGGTGTTTAATTCCTCCAGAAGCTTTGGCTCTGCCGTCGGCTCTCTCCTCTATGTTTTGTTGGTGAGCAGTATAGCTGTGTGCCTCTGCTATTGCCTGGTTCTCTATTTCTTTTGTTAGACAGAGGGCAGACTGGACACTACAGTGGAACAAACTGTATTACAAGAAAGTACAGGTCAAAGCTAGCAGGTTTGCATGATAACTCTGCTACCCCAATACATAGACGTCGCCATTTGAACTGTTACCACTTCACGTTCTATTGATAAATTCAATTTTTTTTAAATTCTGGCCATATCTTACACATTGCACCTTTTTAAAGACTAAAGAACATTCCCAGGATAAGAGCGGTAACTAATGGCAGTCTGGAGGAGTTCATAAGCGGATGAAGCAATGTTTTGACAGGACCCAAGCCCCCTGATAACCAAGCATAACAGATCTGTCTGCTCTATTTGTCCATCTTTGCAGAGTGCATAATCCTACATGTCTCATAGCCAAACGAGCCTCACTATCAGTTTGATATATGAAACAGAATGTGACAGAGGGGGTAATGGAGCAGGCATGTTGTCTTCATGCATTCAGGGCGCATACCCCGAGCACTTTGACGCCACTTGCTACCAATCAGGCCCCTCTCCGCCTACACACCATCCTGGACAAGACCTGAATCAAAGAGAGGTCAGAATGATTGAAGATAATCTTGTGTCTTATCGTGTTGACTAAGATATGATGTGACATTGTGGAGGAAATGGGGGTTGGGGGTGATGAAGAAACACAGAGACGTAAATGGTGTTTAAACAGGAATAGAAGCCTGTAGCTTACTGTGGGAGTTCCATCCACAGGGGACAGGTCTGCTCTCATGAAGAATGCACTTGGAGTCTTGTTGGAGAGTAGTTTTTTTTTTTCTGTGTGTATATAGGGTGGGTGCAGGGATGTTTGAAGGGCTGCACATCACAAAGCATGCCCATGTTTCATCACAGTATCTCCATTTTCAAAGCTATCCCTCTTCAGAAGAGATAAGTTGCATACTTGCTTTTCATATTCAACCAGATTCTGTATAACTCAGCATCCATTTAAGTCACAGGTTTGTCTTCTAAAGCTCTACATCACCCTACTTGTAGACTATTGTGTCAGCATATAAATTATAGAGAGGAATCGTATTAGTCAAAATGAATATTTGCATATCCCAAATTAGTGTAGAGAACATTATTAAAACCAACACACTAAGTCATTTATTTCTTGCAGTCATAAATGTGGTATCACGGAAGCTCTTGGCTATAAAAGGAGTCATTAATATTTAGACCAGGGATCCGCTGTGTATAGAAAAGTGAGTGCATTTCCACCCCACTACACTCCGAGTCAGCAACCATAGTAGTAGAACAATACTCAACCACAACCCCACTTGGAGAGGATCAGTATATTACAATATCTCTTCACCTCCCAGGTATTGTACATGCGATATGTTCAATAACGTTCAAGCCCCTACTCTGTCATCTGTGCACCCAGAAGGCTAATCGTTGGGTAAACAAACAACTCCAAATGTGTCGTAATAGAAGCTCAGCTCTCTGCTGAGGTGAGATTATGATGACAGTGAATCACTGTGCTTCAATAACAAGGCTCCGATTTAAATCCCCTGTATGGGCAGAAATCCCTGCTGTTTAAATGTAGGCATCAGCAATCCTTTTTTTTTTTTTTTTTTTTTTTTTACATGACAATGAGTAATGCAAAAGGATTAATAGTTGCGGCTCTGCTCTTTATGCTCACTGTTCTCTGAAGTTGAATTATTCAAACTTCTGTGATGTATTTGAGTTGAAAAGTATTGAGAGTTTGCAGACCAGATGTGGAATTTGGTTTACACAGTTTTTCAAAGTTACCAAAAATATAGTGCATTTGTGGCAGGTTGTTATCAATCATTCTGACCCAACAAATACCTGGCCAGGTGTTGAGATTTGTGTCTCTTGTACAGCATCAGCGAGTACCCAGTTTTTGTTACTTCTTAAATCCCCCAGATTTATATAATGTTTATGTTAATCTCTAAAAGTAATGTGTATATATAATGCTGTAACAACACAAGAGAGACAGAAAGAATCTAATGCTCCATTCTACCACTACCGTAATGGCTGCTACACTTCATTGAACCTTTGAGTTAACGTTCAGTAAGGCACAACTTAATGATTATACAATTATATTTAGAATATGGAATTATAAAGATGTTTATTCATACATGGGAATTGTATTCAAGCACTGAAATATATGAAAACAATCCAAAATGTTTACATTAATAACCAGCATTAAATATAAATCTTGAACACAATTAGATCCTGCAAAGAAATCCTTCAACATTTGTCATTAAACTGACTTCTTTATATATCTTGAATGAATTAAATGTGCATCTTATTGCTTTATGTCACAGAAACATATAAATAAAAATAAAAAAATTGAAAAATATAATGTAATACTGTATCCTATCCTTGATCCAGACCATATAGTATGCTATTTAAAACTATTCACAGTTAATCCCAAAAACATGCATCTAGCTTGAGCAGTATGTGTGACATAATTAGAACGTTACATGGTCAGCTTGTAGTGCTGGAACACAAATATGTGGACCACAGTAGAAATCAATGTTTTAATCTTGTATTTTGACAGTTTACGGGAATCATTGCCTCTGGAAACTGTAGAATTACAACACTGTCATAATTTCTCCATCTGCTCCTCTATGGTGGCAACAAAAGTACAAAGTACAAAAGTCTTTTTCAAGGTTTTAGGTCTCTGTCTTTTTGCTGCTCCTCCGCTCTGATGGCCACTGGACCTACTGCTGCAGGTTCTGGTTGCAATTTCAGCGTGTAACCGCATCTTTGTCATACTCAAATCCTCTGGTGCAAGGGTCAAAGATGTATAACTGTGTATCAACTGGCACACTGCATTACTTTTATATACAGCCTCTAGCTTGTTTTTGTTTGTTTTTTTCTGTCCTTGGCTAACTGAAGGTCCTTGCCTGACACAGTCAACACAGCTTCTCCTGGGGCAGTATTTAGCTCTGTTGGTAGAGCAGCCGCCCCATGTGTGAAGACTCAGTCCTTGCTGTGGAAGCCAAGGGTTCGAATCCGACCTGTGGCTCTTTCCCACATGTAATTCCCCATCTCTCTCTACTCATATTCCTGTCACGAAGAGGAGAAAGAAGCTTTTTACAGACATAATATCGGTGAAGTCACTGACTAGCTTAAGCAATTTGGAAACAGCCTGCAGGACATCAATGCCCTGTCTAAGGGAAAGGTTGCTCCTTCTGTCGTGAGACAGGATGTGTCTTACTGTTGGCACTATCTCATACCTTGTATCTCTTATCCATTTAGAAAAAGAACCATTAAATGATTTAGTATAAAATATATCACTACTAAAGCTATGTTTACTTCTCTTATTTCCTAGCTGCATGATGGCATCAAAAATTAAAACTATCAAAGATAACAATATGCCAAAATGACATGCTCTCTCAATTGGCTGTTATTGCATGAGATGACGTTGTCAGTGCCTGCCAGAGAATGTCAGATCAATCATATTAAGTTCATTGGCTTGAAATAAATAATTTAAAGCAATGATTCCAACTGCCAAGCAGGAATCACAGATCCCAGTGGCAAATAGCTCATCGAAGTTAAGTGTATGTGTGTATGTATGTATATATATACACACACACACACATACACACCCACACACACACACACACACACACACACACACACACAACTATTATTACAGTTAACATACCTAATGTTTGGTATTTTTGTATATAGCATTTTTAAAGAAAAGTATAATGCAGATATCTGGAAGAATAATTAGACTGTGGAAAATGAATGATGTAATTTTTAGTAATTCACCACATTTTAAATTAGCAATAGATACAAAAAAGTAAGAAGCACACCTGCAGAAGGAAATGTAATTGTAAGATGCTAGGAGTAACAAATGACATTCAAGCCCCTCTGGCAGAGATATAGGGAGCTACAACCCATGGGGATAGGTGGGTGGGCGATAATGTCTTCCCAGAGGCCCCGCCGAGCCCAGCACCCCAACTCCCCCCAGGAGAGAAGACAGGTTCAGCACACACACACAAACAGAGTAGAGTTATTCACCCAAGAGACTCCTGAGCCATACAGGTGAGACCACACATGTATCACTTCAATTTATCATTCTCACAGGGCAGGCTTTACAAAACACACCGTAGCTGTGCAAGATCAGCTGATATGAAACATGGCCAGACACTGGCATCCTGGCAGCTTGCTGTCCTGTGATGGCAAAAGTGCAAAACAGGGATTAAGTCACTGTGGCTCACAGCAAGTATAAACAAACACTGATGGAACATTGTTATCTATCTATCTTTTACAGTTTCAGGCACATACTTGTAATATTTCTGTTTGCTTTAACTTTGATGGCTTTATTTCAACACACCCTGATTACTGTTTTTAAGTAGTATCTCACTGTGAAATCATATCTCTCTTCAATGGACAATATGTTGTTAGCTAAAGTAAATCAAAAATATATATATTTTCTTCCTGCTACATTATTATTACAACAGCACTCTCTACCAGTGTAGTTTCATGCCTTTTTGTTTGCTCATGTAGGTGCTAAGAAAAGGTGGTTTCAAGTCTCATGGCCAGAATACTCCATGTCACCTACTTATGATGTCCCCCTCCACCTCCATCCTTCCTCTTTTCTTCGACCAATTCCTTTGATCCCAATCACATCTCAGTTTGTACATGTTAATCCTCCATGTGCACCAGAGTTAGTCATGGAGTTCCACAAGGTTCTGTGCTTGGACCAATTCTATTCACAGATTCTTCCTTTAAGCAACATTATTAGGAATCATCTATTAACTCTCTATATCTATGCTCTGCCAATTTATTAATGTTTATTGTTATGCTGATGATACCCAGTTTTTTTTTTATACCCACATTTTTCTGATGTTAAACTGAAGTACTTGTAATTGTAAATATCCAAAGATATAGTTACCCTAGATGGGACTACCCTGGTCTCTAGCTCCACCATAAAGAATTTTGGAGTTATCTTTGATCAGGATATGTCCTTTAATGTCCACATAAAACAAATTTCAAGGACTGCCTTTTTTCACATTGTAAATATCTGGCACATCCACTTCTCAAGCAGATGCAGAAAAAACTAGTTCACTCATTTGTTAATTCCTTAAGGACTTTACAGCTCATTCAGAACACTTCCACATACAGTGGGGAGAACAAGTATTTGATACACTGCTGATTTTGCAGGTTTTCCTGTTTGCAAAGCATGTAAAAGTCTGTCATTTTTATCATAGGTACTCTTCGACTGTGAGTGACAGAATCAAAAACAAATATCCAGAAAATCACAGAGTATGATTTTTAAGTAATTAATTTGCATTTTATTGCATTTGATACATCAGAAAAACAGAATTTAATACGTCGTACAGAAACCTTTGTTTGCAATTACAGAGATCAGACTTTTCCTGTAGTTCTTGACCAGGTTTGTACACACTGCAGCAGGGATTTTGGCCCACTCCTCCATACAGATCTTCTCCTTCAGGTTTCGGGGCTGTCGCTGGGCGACACGGACTTTCAGCTCCCTCCAGAGATTTTCTATTGGGTTCAGGTCTGGAGACTGGCTAGGCCACTCCAGGACCTTCACATGCTTCTTACGGAGCCACTCCTTAGTTGCCCTGGCTGTGTGTTTTGGGTCGTTGTCATGCTGGGAGACCCAGCCACGACCCATCTTCAATACTCTTACTGAGGGAAGGAGGTTGTTGGCCAAGATCTCGCGATACATCTCCCCACTGTATGTATTAACAGGAACCAGAATCGGAGATCATATTTTTCCCATGTTGGCTTCTTTGCATTAGCTTCCTTTAAAATCCAGAATATAATGTATATATATCATAGTACCTTATTACCCCACTAGACCACTGCACTCTCAAAATGCAGGGGTCCTTGTGGTTCCTATAGTATCCATATGTAGAATGGGAGCCAGAGCCTTCAACTATCCGACTGTGGAACAAGCTCCCATCTCAGGTTTGAGAGGCAGACACTCACTACACATTTAAGAGTAGGCTTAAGATGTTATTTTTTAAGAAAATTCCACTGGTTTATTATAAATTAATATTTAATGATTTAATGAAATTTTCTTGGTTCACAAAATAACCTTGCTGGCTGCTGTTTACATATACATCATGTGGTGAGCAGGACTTGGAATGATTTATTGAAATTGAAGACAACAGCATCAGTGCACATGGATCATTTAAAGACATGATTCAAGGTCAAGGTTACACCCCAGCAAAACACAGCATTGCAAAGTATAAACCTCCCGTGACGTTACCTGTTGGTTTGTGAACAGCCATTCTGATGCCTTGAGTTTGGCATCATGTTTTGCAGAGGCAGAAATAAACCATAATTGGGCAAGAGCGTAAAGCTGGAGGTTAACATACTGTGAGTTGGACTGCACTTGGTTTTTGCCTCGTTTTAAAGCAGGAAAAAATGGCTGCCTAATTGTGAACATACTTGTATTAGCTAAACATACTTGTGTTAGCTAAACAGTACACTAAAATATATATATCAAAACATGTGAGGTGGGAAATCAGCAATGCAGTACCACAGTTTCATGTTTCACTTGCCAACACCCTCAGGCATACCCTGCTTCATTGTCTATGTTATTCCAAATGAGACCATAATTTACGAAATTAACATCATATAGTATGAAAGACTTGAAAGAAGAAATTGAGATCATAAACTCAGTAGGAAACTTTTTATTGAAGTACAAAATCAAGTCAGAAGTAGGGACAAAAATTATAGCTTTACCATTTGATTAAGCAAATTTAATTATATATCATATCAAATGAATGGGATTATTAATGATTTTTTAGATGTTTAAACAGTATTTCCAAGCTGTTGTTATGTATAACATTGATGTCAAACATCATTTACCGCGAAGAAGTCACTGAGGTATAAAAAATAACATGAAAGCAAATTAACTCAGTAAAGACTAGACCAAAAGCCTGGATTTATATTAAATCAATGGATGATTAATTTACCAAGGGAAGCAATTTAAAGAGGCTTTAAGAGTTCAGCTTGTCTTCAAAAACAGGAAAAGCACAGAGAGTTCAATGCCAAAGCCATGGGACTAAATGCCTGATGGTATTACATTCATTTGCTTTGGTTCCTAAAATCTGCTTTCATACTTTAGATCTTCACAGACATAGGGCAGCACTAAATTCCACTCCGTATATTAAAATCATCACATTGTATTACCTCGAAGGGATAGACAATAATTGGTTGCAAAATGCTGTTCTGGCCTTCAGAAACCACTACTTTTTTTTTTTTAAATTTGATACTGTAGCTGTGCATAAATGGAGGTGCTGCTGTGTGCATTGCAAACACAGCACATTTTTATGATAAGGATGGACAGTCAAAGAAGAAGCCTATTTAATCCATGCAAGACGAATCAGGAGAGGGAGCGATACGGTGGCCTTTGAACCTAAACACTAGCTGGGCTGAGTAATTGTCACCGTCAGCAAAAAAAAAAGTCAACTCCTAAAATAGGTTGCACGCCATATACTTCAGGTTGCACCATTGTACATAATCACCACAGGGGCTTCCTGTATCAGCTATAAAATAAACACTTGTATAGATGGATGAGCTGTTATGTGACCAATAAGTTGGTATTTTTACCTTCTAGCACTTTTTTTCAGTGACCACCATTTGAGTATCTGTAGAGTGGGTACATGTGGTAAAAGAGTAGTAACTACAGTTGGTTTGAAGTCTCTGGATGCTGTGCCAGTGATCCCTACAAACACCGTTCAACTGAAAAGAGTGTTTTAACCAAACAGTATATCTTAAAATAAAATGTCCAGTTTGTTTAATATGGGAAATGTGAAGCAGTTAAAGCAAATGGAAGGTGATCAGTGTGTGCCTCATCGCCCCCGTATACTGCAAAGATATTCCCAAATTTCTCTTGTTTTCACTTCATTGCTCCCAACTGACAAACCCTCTGCTCTCTCAGCCTTCTATTGTCAGACAGTGTCTCGCCAATTAGAGCAAGAGGAGTCTTGGAAGCCATTCTGCTATGTCTCTCTACATTTCAGTCTAGATAATAGCTTGGATATGCCAGTGGTTAGGTGAGTCATATAGTCAGGTACAGTCTGCCAGAAGAATATGTGCACTCCTGGAAATGTAATGATCAATAGTTTGCACAGTGCTATTCACAGATGATTGCAGTCAGTATAGCCTACATGTAGAGACATCATCACATGATAGGCTTGTTTCACTATCAATCACTGATGCTGTTCTTGATTACATAATGTCAGCACTTGGATCACATGTCTCTATCTGCAGTAACTTCAACTATAAGCTGTGCTGTACAGGGAATAGTTGACACAATGCCATTAAAGAATGACTTTCAACAGGTAGCAGCAGATATACACTGTGCAGGATGCATTTACAATCTTAGTAGTAGGGCTGAATGACATGGTAGCCTTTTTTATCATCATGTATATTGTATTGTATTGGTTCATGCTGATGTCACAAAATCCAAAAGTGAAATATTCATATTGATGAAACCCAAAGATGTATTACTTATTATACTTATTATTATCATTTAGTTGTTTTGGCTCTTGGATTCAGGAATAGCCTAGTGAAAAGGACAAAGTATGTTTCTCCATTTTTCTTTAAGTGAAATGAAACAAACGCCCTTAGAAAAATAGCTTGTGCCAAAGCCCGCCTCCAATCAAAAATTATGATAAACGCGTCCTTTCTTGGGCTTCATTTCCCACACAATAACTCACTATTGCAGTTTCTCAATAACAACCGTCAACATAACAGAGAAGAGCATTGTAAGTGCAAGCGTTGCACATCAGCAAATAGATACAAATGACAAATAAAAGCGTCAGGCCATCAGTTATGAGAAATATTAGTCTTTACATCAAATTAAAGTAGCCTGTGATCCAACAAATAAATACGAACTAAAACCAAGAAAATCACAAGACTGAAATACTCACCTTTGGTTAATGGGAGAAGTGACATTTCCCCATCGACACTATCTTTTTAACATCGGGCTTGACAGCTGTTATGCCTGCCTTATGCGCCTGCAGTCCTGGTTAATTTTTCACAACTTCACAGGTGTATCTTGATCCGAACATGGTGAGCAGATACATGGCCAATGTGGTCAGTGTGTCATACTTTTGGGGAGAAGCAACCCAAAAGGCGCTCAAGCTTTCAGCACCATAGGACAGCCTTCACATCACCAGCGGCCTCGATGTCAATCAGTTCACTGTGCATCACCTTCCCCACGTTAGCAGCTGACAGCCTCATGAATATGAAGCCTAAAATATTGTTTTTGCCCCCTAGTGGCTTGCTACCGTACAGGTAATATGAGTCTGACAAAGGCTAAAAAATAACATACATGAATACATGTCAAAGGCAAATTGATGTATGAAATAAAAATATATTACTTAGGATACAATATTAATTTCATTTTACGAGAGTGTATGGCCCTGATAGTGTCTGCCGAGAAAAAGTAGTTGATGACCCCTGGCATAGAAGGTCTGCGTAAGGCCATAGTTATTTTCTGCATGTCTGCTGGGGTAAAGTATCACTTGTTAGTCTAATCACAAGCAAGAAGTAAGTGAGTAAGTGCATTGGCTAAATCAATGATTGGATGTGCCAGAATTGTCTTTAATTAAACAAAAAGATAAAACTGAAGTAATTGTTTTTGGAGTCAAGGAAGAACGATTAAAAGTCAACGCTCAGCTTAAATCGGTAATGTTGAAAATCACAAATCAAGCCAGAAATCTTGAACCTGATTTTAATAGCCACATCAACATAATTACAAAGTCAACCCATAATCGCCAGAAGAATATATCATGGAAAAACCTGCATTTATCACAAGTTAACTTGACTACTCTAAGGGTGTCTTTACAAGTCTCTCCAAAAAACCAATCAGGCTTCTGCAGCTTGATCAGAATGTTGATGCTTGTCACCAAAACCAACATGTGCCAAAATTCATTCCAGTTCTGAGAACATTACACAAACTTCCTGTTAATCAACTGATTTTTAACATATTGCTGTTGGTTTACAAAGCATCATGATTTGCTATGTTATGAACCATCCAGGCCTCTCGCGTCTGCTTTCTGTTCCCAAAGTCAAAATTAAACATGCAGAAGCTGCTTTCATTTTTTATGCACCACATATCTAGAACAAAGTCCCAGAAAACTGCAGGTCTGCTAAATGAAGGTTTAAGACTTTTCTCTCTGCTGTTGCTTTTTATTTAATCAAATTTGAGGCTTCTGTCTAACTTTTTTTAATTGTAGTCAAACATTTTTATATTGCCTTGTGTTGCTTTTGCTTTATTCTTGAAGTGTGCTATACAAATAAACTTGCATTGCCTTGACATAAGGACCCGCTTGAAGTGAAAAACTAGCATAACATCACAAACTTCTATCTTGTTACAGTGGGGATGTCAGTGCTCATTAGTGTAGTATTGCTCATTAGCAAACATTGTGTAAATAATCAACTTACCACTTTCTCCAAAAATGTTCTGTCAAGATGCACTTAACTTTGAATCTGCAATGTTTGGGTGAATGTTCAAACAAATGAGGACTCCCCGAAACTGAGATAATGATCTTTTCCATTTTTCCACAGACTCACCCACCACTACAATATTTTTTTGTTGGCCATACTAATTAGTATGGCGCCTTTAGGCACATTTCAACCATATTTGTATCAACTTAAAAAAAACCTTTGACCTCTCCCTTTTCTCACATTGTATGTCCATCCCACACTGACTGCTTCTTCCCAGGGCCTTAAGAAGTGATTTGTTCATGTTTCAGGGAAAATTGGTATAGGTCACAAGCTCCTTGCACTGCACTGTGGCTATACTGAGATAGAAAGAGAAACATCTTCAGTGCTGCCTTACTGAAGGTCGCGATCTTTTTTATATCTATATATATTAATATCTTTGCTTTCAGAACAAGGTCTTTTAGGATGTCTCTTTTTTTCTTAAAATCCACTGATTTTAAATTGCATCTTCCAAACCAAAACATCTAACAACTCTGACACTATGCTCTTTTAAATTACTTACAAATGACATGGTTTGTTTGTCGTTGGCCATTCTTAAGTGACAGAGCAGCTATAAAGCCATTTTATTTTGTGTAACATCCCATAGAAAATGCTATCGTTGCGATTTAGCACACTGAGTTCCAAAGTGCAATATCACTCTTGTAAATGTACACAAGCATTTGTTTTTATATTACATTATAGTGTATTTTCTTGTATTATTATTGTATTTGTGATTATATTACTTATGATCAGAAACTAGGCAACAACTTTGCTAATACAGCCAAACACTGAAGTAGTGCAGCAAGTGCAACAGCATAGAAGACAGCTAATATATTTACTAGTCTAAGAGAAAAGCAGCTCAAAGTCTTTTATTTCAGGGAGTTCTCGTCAACAACAAAAAGTCAGTCTTAGATATACTCTAGTCCATCAGCTTCTTGCTTGGTCACTCTCCTTTTTCTCTTCTTAGCTTACTCTGTCAACATATTCCTCAGTCTCTTCGCCTCTGCCATCATGTCCATAGAGGCTGCTCAGCCCAGTTACTTTGCCCGTTTGCCCAGCACTGGCCGGCACTGGCTCCACTCCCCGTCTGCATTCTCTCACGCCTCAGGCCTGACAAACTTCTTGGTGGTCTGAAACACCTGTGGTACAAAGACTGCTACCTCGGTGCTCTGAGCTCACAGTCTGATCAGCCTAGCTAACAAACCTAGCTGATATTAACAGCAGTCACATCTGGCTTGTTTATTTTACTGTCAAAACTCATAAAATATGATCTAGTTTCACCAAAATCAGTAAAATGGTGGGCGGTGTGTGACTTAGTCTTGTAAAATATTACCTACTTCTTACCGGTGTGCAACAGGCGTACAAATGATGGAGAAACCATTCACCTGATCACAAGTCAGTGTTGCATCAAAACTATTTTAAATCTGTTATTTTAACATCTTTGTATGTTACATTTAAGATAATGTTACACAATGACAATTAGAGAGGATTGATCAGAACAACGTTGTATTTAAAAATAAATGTGTCTTCCAGTTTTCAAGGACAACGGATTTCATTAGTTAGGGCTTTTTGTGATCAATAATTTAATAAAGTCTGATAACTGATCAAATAAATTGGTGGATGATGAATTGTCTGGGTATGCAATGTCTCCCTCCAATAATTTTAAAACTTCAATATGCAAACTCTTATCTTGAGGCAGGAATTGGATCATTTGTTCAGCCATTCTCACATCCTCCCACCCCAGCACTTGTCACTCATCTTGATAACCTGTCTACCTTGAAGCAGCATCTACCCTGAAGCTATGGCAACCACCATCCACAAGGAAAAGCTGGCAGTGAATGCTTTCAATCTGCAGTAACTACTTTCGGTAAGAATGAAATCCTAGAATAAAATAATCTTTGAATCTTCGGTTTGGTGATTTGTTTTCTTTATTCTTTATTCCTCTATCTATCTAATATATTGTGTATTTACACATTTCAAATTGTGTACAGTACACACACACACACATATATATGTATCCGATATATATATATATATATATATATACACACATATACACACACAGTATATTAGTTTATTTTTTACACTTGGCCTTTTGCTTCACTCCCACACCATGCCATATACACTTTTGAGTATGACATCAACAAAATTCCCATTAGCCATTCACAACTAAGGGATCATTTCAGTGTCCTAAGGTGAAGGCTCATGTCCATTGATTCACATATCCATTAACCTCAGTATGCCTTATTGTGTTTTACCACTTTTCCCAAGATGTTGTCAAAGGTTGCCCAAAGTTTAGCTCTGTGAAAATTGTCTGGTTTAATTGCCATTAGTTTTTTGTTAGACATTTGGTTAGATGGATCCCCCCTGTAGCTTTTACAGCTGGTTTAACCATCGGGAAACTTGCTCTACTCATTGCTGT
The DNA here is from genome assembly GCF_000972845.2 of Larimichthys crocea. Classification (NCBI taxonomy): domain Eukaryota; kingdom Metazoa; phylum Chordata; class Actinopteri; family Sciaenidae; genus Larimichthys; species Larimichthys crocea. The sequence continues at coordinate 7,389,655 of NC_040028.1, forward strand.
AACCTTGTATTGGTTTCAGCTGAATGACAGAACAAAAATTGTCAGAATTTTGTCCCCCATATCGAGGTACAACTTTACGGGCAAAATGGAGAGAGGGAATCATTACATCAGCCCACAACTCTCGCAAACTGCATATAAACATGAACATTGTATTATAATACATTAGATGGAATTAGAAAAATCTGAATATATCCCTTAAGTTTACAATAAAAATATTATTAACATTAAAAGAAAAACTGTTAGTGCAAGATCTAGGTCACATCACACACTTTGCACAATTTGTTCAACCAACCATTCTCTACAGTGGGTTATTTTCTCTCAGTGTCACACCATGTCTGCCTTTTCTATTGTGAGAGTTACTCCAATAAGAGTTTGAGGGAAGCAGAAAATATGGTTGTTTTGTTTGAATAAAATGAATGAATTTTCTGTAAGCCCCTTGTAGCTTTAATATTATGTTTGCGTGTAAAGAGTTTATACATTTTTTTTTAAATGTATTCAATTCATGTTCAAAGTCTCTTTGTATCAGCACAGCATTTTATATCCTCCTTATGACATTAAAAATTGATTCCCTTTAATGAGCTGCAGTTAGCAGCATGTTAAATCAATTTGATTGGATCTTTTTGTCTGGTTACTTGATGCGTGTGCATGTGTCTTTTTTAACTTTGGTGTTAAGACGGTGGCTCTTTTAGAAAAGTTGTGTGGTAAAAAGCATGCTCTGAATCCAAGACCCTCTGCCTATCCTTTGATCCTCATTAATATATATGGCTCTGCCTGTCCTTTAGTGCTCCCAAGTCATGCTCACTGGAAATAAGAGGGAAGGGAGGGCTTTTATCTGCCGATAATCAGGCCAGCATGTGCTTCTTAAAGTGCTCTTTTGGGATATTACTCATTTTTAAGCACACCATTTATGTGAAGGTAATCTAGCAAATAATACCAATTTTAATCACCAGCACGATCGCCAGCATGGGTGCGTAGATGAATTAAAAGAGAGCCATCAAAATTCAAAGGGGACCTGCTCAAAGATGTGGAAGGTGGAGACAAAGACTAAATCACTGAACATTTGTATGCAGAGGCAGATGCTCTGCATTTTAAACAAGGAGGGGTGTGTTAAGGTTAAATATTCAGGACAAAATACTTACCCTAGATTTCTCAAACAGCATCCAACCGCAAACTGCAAAAGGCATGTTGTCTCTCAGCTACAGCAAGCATGCAAAGACAGTTGATATGAGGAAACGCAATGCAAGCAAATACTGGACAGAAACAAGTTGGATAAGTAGACTGGATTGTTAATTGTGGTTTGATAAAATGTACAATATGTAGTATTTAATAAATGATATAGTCTGTCCTTGATAATGTCTTCCTGGAAGAATAGGAAGGGTGTATGGGTGTGATGCTCTAGGCCAGGTTTCTGCCTGTCTTTGACATTTAGTCCACTGTGACTGCACTGCTTATCCATCTGCCCAACTGCAAGGCATGGCAATTACTCCAAGGTCTTTTAAATGTGAGGTGATTAGGATTGTGCATGTCACTGAACTCAATCACTCTTAATTCTATTACAAACCCCCTCTCTCCCTCTGTCTGTCTCTCGATCCCCCAGTCTCCCTCACGCACATACTTACATGCATACACCTTGATAAGGGTCATAAACTCAGAGTAACACCTGGGAGGACTGCAACAGAAATTGTTGTCAGGCACCATATTTGCATTCGTCTATTAACATAAAATACGGTGACAAAAAGCAGAGACGGATGGTGTTAAACCCCAAGGACTGTCCTCCCAGGTGGGCCCAAGGTTGGGAGATAACCACAACCAATGGCTCCAAAGATGATTCAACCTGAAATCTAAGCTGAGCATTTTATTTATCAGGGATATAAGCCCCCACAAACTTCAAAAGGAAATGCAATTAGACGGAAACTTCAAAGCTAAAGCAACTGCATGTATAAGTAAACATTGTAAGGTGATTTTCAATGACAGGTGCATGGCTGTTTTTCATATTATTTCAGTAGAGGTCAAATGAAGAGCGTAAGCTATGATAAATTCTGAAAAATTCCATGTCTACTGTGGTGTGTTCTGTGAATTTAATAGCGCACCTGCAGTACATTCAGCCTGGCAAGGCTCATTTGCAGCCACTGTGATCAGATGTGGTTTGGGATGAAAACTAAAAAAACTACTGATAATAATTTTATTAATAATTTAAAACTGTGTATTCGTATTCATGTTCACAATACTATAAGTAGTGTTTTTAGCCATGTCATTGGTCTGTATGTCAGTCGATCTAGACTGAAATATATCAATTTTATTGTTAATTATTTTGGAAGTATTTATTAGCTATTCATTAAGTAGCAGTTGGTTGCTTGGTCTGTTTCTTACTTGTTGTTTGTGTGTGCACTTTATTTCAAAGTATTAGCAGAACAGTAGACAGCTGTGAAAAAACCTACAGGTGGCTCGTGAAACCTTCTTGGATCTGCAAGTCTTTCTGAATGGTGAAGGGACCGTATGTGTCCATGTAGGCTTGGATTATCCATGCTTTAGCTGAGCCAAAGGTCTGAAGATTAAATACTGCAAGTGGCCTGAGGCCCACAGACTTGACCTGCGGGACCAAACAAAGTATTATATTTGAGTCCAGAGGCTCAGTCAGATCAGGGGAGATTTATTCCTCTATCCTACCATGGTTTAACTCAGGGGGCCACCTTCTAAACCAGCAATAAATCAACACTGCTCCTTGTGTGGAAACATTTGTTTCCTTGGGCTTTCTCAGCTAATTCTTAATTTATTATTTTATATTGAGCCTACAGGATAGCGGTGTATTTGGGAATATCAAGGATTAGACAAATGGTCCAAAAATCATTAAGTGCACACACATTGACTCACACAGCCACTCATACTGCTTTATCATAATTAAAGATGCATCCAAATTGTAGAAATGATTAACTCAGCATAAGAAAGGTACACCTCAGAGATGGACTCCTTGCTCATTATTGGAAACCTGAACATGTGATTTAGCCTGCCCAGTCCAGACCAAAGATTCATGACAAGACAAAGGACAGAGGAAAGAGAGGATCACCTCATCAATTTGTCAGAGGAACAGCTGTGTCTGTAAAACAAAAGACTCAAATAAGACCCCCGTGGGCATTCTCTTCAAGCACTCATAGATGTTTCACAACCCTTCTTGTTTTTTTTTCCCCTTTAATCAATACTAGAAATGCAACTGTAGCAAGTAACTCACTATGGCTGACATCATGCATATTTTAAGATGCTACAATTTATGTCGAGCTAGAAAAAAGCCTTAAAAGCCAGCAGTTAGAACCAGAACAGAGAGCCGTTGCTATGGAGACATTACACCATCTCATCTGTAAACTGGCAAGTTTTCAGAACGTTGCAGACCAGCGCATTGCAAGTAGTTGCAGGTTTCATCTTCATCTTCTTTAGAATGTTTGGTCTAAACTGAGCTTAGGACATTAAGTGTAATTCAGACACATAATAAATGCATTATCACTTATGCGTCAGCCTGTTTTTAAAACAAATTTCAGACTCAGCTCAATATGGCTACTTTGAAACTCACTCCAATAAGTCATTCTCTCTCTCGAGATTCAAAATAATTGTCAGCAAATTAGCTTTGTCTATTATAGATATAGTTTAAATGATAAGGGCAAACTGGTAAATTGGGTTTGCCCATGCACATCTGTTATTTCAATCACTCCTCTGAATGGTACAATAATTTAATGGACAACTGTGGAAAGTCGTGCTTTAGTCTATCTCTTCCTCTTGGAAAGTAATGTGTTCATGGACCAATATTTAATTTGGCTCTAGAGCTAAACAAGTTAATACTGTGAGTGTTTGTTTGGTACCCTTTTAACCCCTACTACGATGTTTGGGATAGACTGTGGCTAATTTATGAATCCATCTATTTAAAGGGGTCATATTAGGCTTATTGTGACTTTTTTCTTAGTTTTATACAGTTATGGTATAGGATGTTAAAAAAGTCAAAACTGTAGGTAAACCTACACTCAAAACATTTTGGGGCCAAAATGCATGACAGAAATGTCCATCCATTTGAATTAGATTTAAAAAAAAAGTAAAAATGTTCCCTGTAAGACAAAAGCCCAGGTTTTTCAAACATGAAAGACTTCATTTGGGATATTTATTTTCACGTTCTATCCCAGGTCATGACATACAAAGTGCTAACCTGTTACCTTCTCACAAATCTATTTGTGAAGACAAAAGATAAACCACAGTGTGTGCCTCTGGTTTGGTTGATTATGCATAAACACTAATGTAAAAAAATGTGAAGAGAAACATGCAGTAAATAGTAGTATTTATCTAAGATACGTGTCAGGGAAACCTATAATCTTCACTGATTGCTCATTTATCTTCATCACAAAAACACTCTAACACTCACACCAAGAGTGAATACAGGCGTTGCAGAAATTGACAGTGTGAGTATAAATAAAAATGTTGTGTTTTATGAACAATAAAGCATGTATTTTCTAGCAGACCTCAAACATAAAATTAACATGTATCCTTTAAAAGAAAATCTGAGCTTACAGTCCTACTCTACTATCCAACTGAATGGCACAGATATCAACATGTGTATATTTTTTTCCTAATATTTGAAGAAATCATTTTCTCTAAATGTCTCTCTATATTCACATTTAGTTTATATGTCTGATATCAAGTAAGTCACTTATTTCAGGACTCTGCTGCAGCCACCGTAGAAGGTCAGTAGCAGTTTTTCACCACATACACAAGTGAATAAAAGATACAATACAATGTAATATAAAAGTAATGGAGCCATTGCTGTGTTTTCACCTTCACCAAATTCTTTCAAATCCCTTAAGCTGATACTTTTCAACTTTCTTTCATTCTTTTCCTTCTTGCTTCAGATCTCTTCGCAGAGTCTGCTTAGATTATGTTTTTAGCAGTAAAAAGGCAATGCCAAAATATAACTGGAAGGGGAGATAAACACCATGGAAACTAATTTCACATAAATAAGTCTGGGTTTCTCAAGGGCTCAACTTAAAGCTCAGGCGGTATTTAACAGAGATTGGTGATGAGCGAGGCAACAGCTTGGGAAAAACCATTGCTTTACTTGATTATATGTGTTGGAAGTTTGAGGTTTGTCCAAAACACAGACAGAATCTGCTGCTTTGAGTTCAAAGTTTAAAACATCTGTTGAAAATTAAGCTGTAAAATACTAGCCATAGACTCAGACAAGAACTGAACAAAAATAATTAAGAGTTGCTTAGAACAAAAGCCTAATAATTAGTGTTAGATATATAATTCTCTGCAATGTTAATTCAATGAATAATTCTGAATGCGTAGGATTGCCAAGATGTGGAACCATTTTAAAATTCCCAAATGATATAGATAATAAGAAAAACACCGGCATGAAAGTAATGAGATTTAAGACTCAATGAGATGAAAAAGTGTATTGGTGCTTTTAGCTGGGATAATACTGCCTCACATACTCAAAATGCAAGTTGCTCCCCCAAGGTTTTCCCCTTCTTCTGCAGAGTTATTCCATCTGCTTGCTGTCTTTATGAAGCATTTGTTGAGAAGTTTTAATAATTTGGAAATGTATGTTGTTGTCAAATGACACAAAGCATTCTTTGAAGTGTACTGTCCTCCATATTATTTACCACCATTTGTTTGCATCACTCTTAGCATTGTCCTCAACATATAGTTACAGGAAGTGCAAAAAATATTTAAAAAATGTGAAACATAAACAAATAAAGAAACACATTCATCAATCAGAATGTTGCATAAAGAAATGGACTATAAATGCAAAAGCTCAAGAAAATAGAGAAACACTGCAGGTACACAACATTGGAAATAATTGGTGGTACACTAGTGTTAGCAATAACAATCCAGTAAGCCATGATAGTGTGACACTGAGCCAGGATGTACAATTTCAGGACCCTGAAACTGAAGCAGATAAATGGAATGCATCCATCATTCAGTTTATTTTTTTATATCTGTAATTCTTCCTACTGTGATATGTCAAAATGTCTTCTATGAAAAACGCCTATCGAAGCTTAAGGGGCAGCATTCAAGCTGAGTGTATCAAATAACAATAATAATCCAAAAATAACAAATCCATCACAGTCCCTCAGAAATGTCTGTACTTGGCCCAGACTTTTTAAATCGATTACATGACCACTACGTTTGTGTGAGTTTGAAGCTGAATCCGTGTCCAAGACAATCGAGTGGAATAAAACCTAATGTAATCCCATAATTTGGTGTAAATACATAGAGAAAATTATTAATGTAAAGAATGAAAGAAAACAAAGTACTTAAATCAAAATACTTGATTACCACATGTATTAGGCTGTTTGTGTTGCAGTTGGTATATTTTTCTCTTTTTTATTAGGAGAGTTTTCATGCAGAGTCCATTTGAATGGATGTGTCATCCAATAATGGTGTTCTCTATTAGTAAAAGGCATAAACTCTGTATGGAGCCTGAATGCCCTAAATTCAGTGGTTCATGCTGTGGGCTACTCAATTTTAAAATCAATACCAGTTAGTACTGTCATTCTTTGTTTGAAGTGTCAGTATTGAACATTTACTCTTTAAAAGTGCTAGAGGTCAGAGCTATCTATAGTCTTGAGCTGTTATGAATAACACACTGGTGACGCAACTCATTCAAGGAGCTTCCCACGATTAAACCTGCAATAAGTGATTCTTGGGCCACTTTGGCCAAGCAGTGTGGGGATAGATAGAGAAATTAAAAAGGTGGGCTGAGAGAGGACATTAAAGAAGAAAAGAACTGGTGAAAAGTGCAGTACTGCTAAGTGCTGCAATGTTAGATAAGTTCACGAGCAAAGATTGAAAGACCTATGTACTGTTTTCTGCCAGAGCTTTATGATAATCAACAGAAATCTGGTCAGAGCTCTGAGGAAATAACAGTACTTTGAAAGTGCACAAAAAAATACATTTTTCTGCAGCCTTAATTATAAAAGTGTAATTTATTATCTCTTGAAACTGAAGACTATTGCCTGTTTATGACTATTTTTTTTTCAGTTTTTCATCAGTTTTTGTGATATTGAAACTTAAAACATATACTGGCATAAACTAAAACAAAACGTTTCAACAAAATGGTTTGGTATATGCTGCCTGTTGTGAATGTGTGGATTGTTCAGATGTCAAGATTCCAGGTTTGAATTATTATCCCAATCCGGCCCTGCTGCTGCAACCGATAACGACTCCATGAGAGCAGGGAGGGTGAAACAAAACAGTAAAGTTGTGGGGCAGGCAGTGAAACAATGAGCTGAAACTTATCTGTACTATAACACTTCTTAAAATCAAGAGTTAGCTGCAGATTCAGGTGATATTTCTCTATTGGTTGTTTACTAGTGACCCCTTTAGTTTTGATACATCATTATTAAAAAAAAAAAAATCTGTGATAGCTGATTTAAAGATTCAGGTAAAAGTGCAGGGCATTTTGTCCTCCCAGGTTTCCACTGGTATTGCAAAGGATGCATTAATGCTGGGTACATTAGTGATGATCAGTATAAATTCACGCATCATAAACATGCAGGTTTTAAATTCACTTTGTTTATTTACCATCTTAATAACACAAATAAACAAATACAAAACATATTCCTGAACAGGCACCACTTGATGTTAGAGTGAAAATCCTATTATCTTAGAATAACTTCTTTGACAGTTTGTTTATGATCACTAGGGTACATCACAGTGATGGAAAAATTATAGGCTGTCTTAGCAATTGTGCTGATTCGAGACAAAAAAAAAAAAAAGTCAGTTAAAACCTTTTTGTACAATATGAATGTCATTCCTTGTACAACAAAGCAAGAAGGGTCTGCAGACTTGGTCACAAATCCGAGTGTAATTAGCTTTTAAGCCGTCTAACATGCCTTTCTCCATGACTGTAGCCTTCAGATCCTGACAGGTGTGATTAGTAATAAATTATGAACTGTAGATATGCCACCACTGTCTTGATGAAACAGAAAGGGGGAAAAAATGCATTTGACATTATAAGAGCTTTGTTCTTAAAGCTATGAATTAGAGTAATAAAGGTTGGATTTGTGACATCAAAGTTCCAGTTAATTTTACTGAAATACCATTGCTGTACAAAGAAACAACTTGCATATCTCTGCTGGCAGGATTTTGTGCTGCTCATCAGTAAAACCATTATGTGCAGTAATGTAATGACACAAATGGTGATTTGCCCCAAGATGAAGTACAAATATGTCAGAACTGGCTCTCTTCCACAGTTTCACTTCACCACAAAATGTTACCTTGAGATTAAGACCTGAAACTGAGGCATTAAAATAAGAAATCAATCAACAACCCTGACAAATATTATTGCCTCCTCTTGGCAGAAGAGCCTCCATTGCTTCGATCTTAAACCACACCACAATGATCAATCATCTATATGTGCTGCTGGACAAGACACTAGCCAGCAGTGTCAACCTGAATTTCCAACAAAGAGCAATAGGAAATGCTTTGATATTTTCATCAATAATTAAATGTGACATTAAAAAGAATACTCCATACTCCTTTTAATAATTCCATGCCCTCTATGGTCCATGGATGTGATGCTCCTCACACTATCACATGGGAAACCACCAACATGCATACATTTCTTTTTTTTTTATGTCACATACAAATCAAAAAACTAATTTTCAAAATCTGGCTCATAATAAATGTGTAAAGATTTAGGTCCAGCACACATGGATTGGACAGATGGTCTTTTTACAGTACAGATATTAGGATCAGAATGGTCCATATGTACTCTGCCAATACCCACAGCACACACATGTTCACCCACATAGAGAATGTATCTGAACATGTTTTTGAACACAGAACTAGAAACTTGAAAGTATGACATGTGTAACCACAACAACTCAGTATCATCTTCAGAAGAAATTCTCTCCCATGAAGTTTCCACAAAAGCCTGAGAGCACTTTTTTTTTCACTCTCTGAATTTGTCTGACCTCTGACGGTGGAAAATTGTCCAGCTGACACACAAACAGTAAGGTTCCATTTCACGGTCTCATGGTTACCACAAAGCTGTCTCAGGATATTACTTTCTATTGCCCTTCCTTGTAAATTCTCTATATTAGTATGTCAGCTACCTAGTGCTTCTACCTGTCCCTCATTTTCCAAAATTACAACTCATTCATATGAAACTTCCATTACTACTTTAAAGTAGTAATGACATTACTTTAAAGTAAAAGTTAAACCGTTATCTTAAACTAAGCTCGTACAACCAAGAGTTTTGTAGAAATTAATTTTTGGGTTCACCATAGCCTTTCAGTCATTAAGTAGTTTGGGATAAACATTTATACTAACACAGAACTGCAAACATCTTCCTTTATCAAGACACTATTTGGCCACATGAACTAACTACAAAGTTTAAAAAAGACTTAACTGATCTAAATGCACTGATGATGTGTCTAATGTACATACTCTACATGTGTGCCAATATTGTTTGTATCACTATCCTAGTTTCTTTTAAGTGTACACTTTTTGATTGATTGGATTATCAGTTGTGGCCACACTGACAATTATGTTATTTTTCTGGCTGTGAATTTATGTATCATCCAAAGACCGAAATAATGAATTTAAGAAGCATTTCATGTAAAATTTGCACATTTCAGTTGTTTTTGGAGCAACTAAACTGATTTTCTAACACACCAGACTCTTTCAGGCCAGTTTGTTTGCCCAGACTCTGGGAATGCTGCTGCAGATTTTGAGCCAAGTTTTGGAACAAAGTACTCAAACTCAAGAGCAAAGCCATCCATAACTGGACTATTCCATCTTTCTTACAGTGCATAAATATGCATCAGTTTTAGCAAGTGGTTGAAAATATAATATTGAGATTAGATGCAAAGTTTGTACTGTCAGGCTATGGAGTGCATTTCATACAGATGATAATACAGTATGACTAGGCAAACCGGTTAACATTAAAAAAAAGACTGATGCTTTGGGTTATTTTGGAATAACACACATGATCACACAGTGTAGGTGTTGTCAAGTCATACCTTTGTGGACATTTAGCAGTGATTGACACAACATTCATCAGGCTGTTTGTTTTTGTGATGTCCTTGTCATTGTTTTACATTGACAGCATGTGCCTCATTAGCCACTGCTTTTAAAGACTATCATATATCACTGAAATTAATTTTCATGTCTCATTGTATTATTAGTTAAGTTGTGGGCTCAGATCAAATTGATATGACCTTTTAAGGTGTCCTTTGGTGGATGAGCCATGTGGGTAGATTTGTGTTTTTTGTGTTTGTTAGTAGCTGAAGAAAGTTTTTGTTTTGTTTTTTGTTCTGCAACTCTTGTCTCTGGCTGTAGGTATTGGCTGAGACATTGTAAAGTATGTATTGATCCATCTGTGTGTGCATTTCTTGAAGGAGTGGCTCCCCTGCTATGTTAAGCATCTCTTCTTTGAAAAAAAAAAATTCTGTTATTGCAGCATATGGGAACATAAAGTTGTCTGTCTTAAAGATAACATATCTTTATTACATCTATCCTATATCCTGTATCCTATATGTCTTTTTTGGTTTTGGCCATAGAAAACACTATATTATATTTACATATATAAATGTATAGGAGAGAAGCAAACAGAGCTAGCAACCTGAAAAACATTAATTGATTTATTTTTAGCCTGTCTGAATGTGTCTCTTGTAAAATCTTAGAGCTTAATAGATTCTTAATAGACTGACTACTCAAAATTACTTTACAATATAGTGAACTGTAAGCACTTACTAATGATTGTGTCAGCTAATTACTGGTGCTTATGAATAAATAGCTAATGTAAGTAGTTTAGGTAGCCCTCAGGTTGCCATATTTTTTGAGGTATTACAATAGATCTGCCAGGTAAAATCGTCCAAACCTTTTTAAAAGTTTTATTTTTGTTGGTTATTATCAGTATTATGCCATTTCAGCAGCAATTCACATTATTCTAGTGCAATTAGATTGCAGGAAACCAGAGAATCAAATTTGTGAAATTGAGAGATACTTTCGGGAGTTGGTTTATCAGCAGTGACTGACTTATTTGCCTTGGTGAGTGTTAATTCTGGATGTATCTCTCCTCCACCTGAATAAGCTCTGCTTTAGTTTAGTTCTGCTGTATGAAGACAGTGACCTGTATTTCCATATGCCTTTGTCAGTGTAACTGTCACATTTACTGAGCAACTAAGCATCTCAAGAGACTTTTGCTTAATGGTGTGAAGTCTCTAGTCCCTTTATTTCGGTGTAGCAGACATATTCTCACTAAATTGTTCAAGATCATAGGACTAATAGGGATCCTGTAGACCATCCCTTTAATACCATTCACAGAATCAGCTAGAAACTCTCTCATTAGTTCTTCATCTTATTGAACTCACATTCACTTTGCACTCTAATTTGATTTGTTGTAAAAGTACAGTGTTATTCAGGATATGTAGGTCTAATGATCACATGTTGAATTAAATTATATTCAGACTAATTGTATTGTGAGAAAAGAATGAGAGATGTCATGTTCTTCAGGGAGTGAAATTAATTCTTCAGCCAGTCAGTGTAGGTAATTGGTGATGATGAGCTACTTCTCCGTTGCTAACAATATACCCAGTCCTCATTTAAATGTACCCAGAGCAAAATGCAGCCAACCACATCAGTCCTCAAAATGAGGTGCTGTTTTTCTAATCCAAATATGCACCACTACATGTAATCCTTTTGCAGTATACTGTAGGCGAAACAGTGAAAAAAAGGTAACAGGGATGCAGTTTGTCTGTCTGTGTCTATGCTGACAGTATACATATTCTCTTTTGCCTCTAGTAAAAACCTACTGTTCAGTACAAAGATTCACATGTGCAGTTTTTCTGAAACACCCAACACTCCAACTTCTATACAGTACCCCAGACTCTCTAATGTCCTTAGGATGGCTCTGAGTTAGAGCAGTCATGTGTTACTGATCCTGGTGTACGAACACACAAGTGCTGTCAAAATTCACCGAAACAATGCACCAGTGGACTGAATGAAAGATCGTGCTTTAACAAATCTGAGGAGATCCTGAAGATTCATGTTTTATGCACCCATGCCCTCCAGTAAGACACACTAATGAGGAGTGAGTAAAGTAATTTGATGCTAATTTTTATTTTTTTTATTTTCAGCCGCATGTGTTTTGGGATCATATTTGTATTCACATAATATTAAATTGAGTTCACCACTGTGGACCCTAATTTTGTCACTCAAAGCCACAAAGCCCAGTGGATTGTACACTACAGATTGCATATAGCAGCCCATTTATTCAGTATTTTCAAAAGCCGCAAACTAGCAGTCCACTTGGAAAACAGGATGGGATTAGGAGAAATCCTTTATCATAAATTATTAAGTGGTATGTTAGAGGTAGGTTAGGTTCTACTACAATATCAGTCATGCCCAAATACATCAGTTTGATCCCCTGATCTCTTTAAAGCAGCCCCCTTCTCCACCACGATGTAATATGGCGAACAGTTTGGAGAGTTTCAATAAGTTTCCTTGAAAAAGCTTATAACGTATGCATAACACATACACTTTTTGTTCACAGCTATAGTACAACTAGAGCTAGTTAGGATTATTTTTAACTGATGGAGACACCTACGTACCCAACTAACTCTCTACATACCTATATTTTTACCACATCACATATGCAGTCTTTGTTTGCCCTGTGTAGCTGATACAGTAACACCTCAGGCTAAATGAGAAGCCCAAGGGCTGATATGGCAGGTGGCTAACTAATAAGATCAACCAGAAGCACCACCACACATAGTGGGTCATCCAGCTACTGAATTCAAGATGCACAACATGTTCAAAAATCAACTGGCAAACACATTTCCTGTCATCCTGTCAGGTCATTGCAATTTATGTATTTCTTGGCACAAATAAACAAAAACAGAGAATGGGAAGCAGCTGGTGACCTCCAACATTTTACTGACTGCATACCAAACAGAGCAAAAGCTGTCAGGCTTCATGGTGGACCTGCGTTAGTCACTAATGACTTTTACTTGAATTCATTTCATTGAGGCTTTCAAGTCTAAATTTTTAGAAAATGAATTGCAGTAAATGCTTTTTCCTCCCTACCTTGGAGACCAAATAAAACTAAGCATATAATGAATTTACTGTCACCTGAAAGTTTGTAGCATGCTGTTGGTTTGAATAATCTGGCACTATACACTGATAAAAAGAAACTCTGAGCTTAAACTTTAAAGAACGTCAGTTAAATTAAAATTTTTGATGTTAAAAATGTCCATCTCTTAAACAAACTGTAGCCTTGATAATATTTTGCTTTTGAAAAGTTCTTTTCAACGATCAAACAAACAAAGAGTAACTACAGTAGATGAAATAATCTAAAAAAAAACTATTGAACGTAATGTCAGGATGATTAAGGTTCTGTTCACATTAGTTTAAAATTTAAAAACACTATTGTCTAATTGTTACGGTTATGGTTAAGTTTTCAGTAAAGTTAATAGAATCAAGTGTTGGCATACATTTTAAACTCTCAAAGGACCTCAAACATCCATGTTCCAGGGATATTATCAAATTCCAATTAATCTCTGCTTAGACATATCTCACTGGATTGATAACAGATTTGAATTGACAGGATTTTCTATTCTCTGCCATTGGTCAGGGGGTTGGCAACTAATGAAACAGCATTGCATCTCACTGCCAGTTCCAATAAAAAATCTGCTGGATGAAACTAACACCCTGCAGCTTGATGTGTTTCAGTGATGCCTGGCTTCCACAGGATGTTACTGCCAATTAAAGCTCTGAAATCAACATGAGATGCATTTAATGCTCCCTGGGGGCATGACTTGTCCAGCTGCAGTAAGCTGAATACAGAGTTAGGGTTTTAATATAACTCAATCCCAGATGAATTTTACAATTACAATGTTGGTCAATTGTGACAGTGTTTAGACAAAAGATAAGTATGCATTTTATTGTTCCACACCTCAAAATATATCCATGAATCAATGTTATATATTACATATTGTTGACCATTATCGATGGCTTATCAGAGTGGCATTCTGAAATAATCCCTTACTGTTCAGAAAATACAGCATGTGCACACAATAACACAATAGTAGCATTTTTGAGGCTAGTCAGTGTTGTTTACCATGATGTTGAGGCTATACTGAATCCTGTGGACTTGAACTGTACTGTGTTATGAGACATTTTTGATATTGTGTCTTGATATACACATACTCTACAGGGGAATGGACAAAAAGGTTATCTTGTCCTCAGTTTGTAATATTGTGTTCACTCCCTGTAGGTTCCTGATAGAGCTAAATAAATGCAATGTTATGTCCAGTCCAGCCTTATACAAAGAATGGAGAGACATGTTATCAGATTAGATATTTAACCTTTAAAATACAGATTTGTATTGGTTGGCCCTCCAACTATGGACATTATATTCGTTGTAGAGTATCCACTATGTTAAGGTTGAGACATTCCCCTCTGGCAGGAGGATGCGGTCCATCAGGACCTCACGCCACAAGAACAGTTTTTTTCCTGTCTGCTGCTAGCCTTAACAACAAGGCACTGGAGCCCCCCCGACACTCTTTCACTCTCACACTCCACCTCTGCCTCTACATGTCATATTGACACTGCATCCACTACTCTTTGCGTTACATTCATGCTCAGCTTGGATTTGTTTTGTAATATATTATACTTGCATATTTAAAACACTTTTACTACGTTTGCACATTTATGAACACCTGACTGGTACTTACCATCACTGCACAGCTGTAAAGCTGTACTTTTAAAACATACTGTGTGTATATACAGAAATAGCTCTCTGTTTGTACAAGATATTTTTTTGGAATATCTCATATATTTAACCAGTGGTCAATGTCCATCTTCTTCACAGTATCGTACAGCTATCAGTTGGTCTCATTTTTACTTTTCTGCGTGTCCCTATTTATTCTCATGAGGAACTTTCATGCTTCAGTTGAGGAAAACTCCCAAGACTATGCATCAAAATCACTGCAGCTAGATATAATACTGCCTTTGTGCAGCTCCACCAATTAATACAGGAAAGAACATGACATCTTCCTCGTACAAGTCTTGCTTTTGGTTTGGCTATTTCATCACTTGAACTTTCTCCATGAAAGGGATTAAATTGTACTTTTCCACTTTTTGGGCATGCCACTCAGCCTAAATGAAGATGTGCATGAAGATTTTCAAATGGACTCCATTAGTAGTGTTACAGATTGATTAGAGTGTACGTGGGTAATGTGGGTATGTTTAGATGATGTGTATCTTTAGTGATCCTAGGTCGATTCTTGTTTGTCAAGAAGTCTTATCTTCCCAATAGATATCTTTAACATACAGAAATGACTTGTATCATCTTTTTAATTTTTTTTAGAAAGTGTTATCACTTGCATCTTTCACCCAGTCTTTGGCTGGGTATTTATCTTTGAGACAGTTCCTCCAAAAATAAACAAAATTCAAGTGAAAATACCTCTAGAGGCAATGGCAATCATGATGGGAGTATGGAGGGAGCAGTGATTCAGGTGACAAAGTACAGAGTTATATAGATGGGTAAACGAAACATTGTTTTGTTTTATTAAGCATACAGAGCTTTCATTGTAACCATAAGCCTATTTGTCTAAACATAACTAATCTTATACAAAGCATTATGACATCATAAAACTGATTTATTTTTAACAGTGATTTTGAACAGTTGCCATCCTGAGACATCTGTTCAGAAATTCCGTGTTGTGTAGAGGGCATGGACAAACAAGTATTTTGTGGTTTCATTTGGAGGACTTTTCTTTCTGCCATAGTTAAATATGTACACTGAAAAGCCATTGCAAACTGTTGGCTATTAGAGGAGAGATTGTGTGAATTTACCAAACATGGCCAGTATCTGCACATATTTTATTGTGCCTAGTTTCGCCAACCATCCTCGCCTCCTCCACTATTTATTCTCACAATGTGCTTGTTGCTGCAATATAACATATTCTCAACTGACCACAGTGTAAATGAATCTTTCCGTCTGCCCATCTATGCATTGGCCCTCTGTGTGTCTTCATCTGACAAAGTGTTTAACAATAATCTTGAAGCTATGATTGCTCTAATTAAAACAAGCAATCTAATTAAAATGGACTTGGCTCATCTGAGATTTCAGTTTTGAGTCTATGTAGCTCATATCTCACTGTGGTTGCACAGCTGGGAGTCAGATTTTGGGGATCTGATTAGTTGTGTTTCATTAGAAAACTGGAAGCCACATTAATGTGCACCAAAATGTTCGTTCACTGTCTCATTTATTCTGCAGACATTAGTGCTGTGATGATCCTGCATCATAATTTCCATCTATGAAACAGGCCAAATAGTGCTACAGTTGTCCAGTGTTTTACTGATACAACATGAGGGAGGAAAGAGTACCTCGGAAAACTGCTTGCAATCTCTGGTGTTGCAAATGTACTCTTGTGTTTGGTTTGGGGGTAATTTTCACAGGCATCATCTGCCACACAACATAAAATCACAGGAAAGTACTGTATGTTTTTAAAACATTCTCTGAGGGTATATTGAGTGGAGGTGAGGGGCAGTATACTTTGGAGTTGTGATTAGCCATTTCTACCACTACATCCTAACCTTAAATATGTCATCTATAGACCTCTAAATGTCTTCATATGTCACAGATGAACACAATGTGTTCCTGATTAAAGCGTATTGCTTCTTTTGTCTGACATAACTCATCAACAAAGGCCCAGCAGTAAAAAAAGGAATTGATTTAGTTGGCGGGAGGTCTGAGCTCAGGCTGAAATTGAACATTAAACTGACACAGTCCATTGCTCCCACTCACAATATTCCTCCTCGTGTCAAAGGAGTGAGATTGTGAGACTGTACAATTAATGTTTATGAGCAAAGACTTGTCTCATTCAGTCCCCCAATACTCATGTTTCCCAGACAAAAACCAGAAAAAAACAAATATTACCCTACTTAATTAAACTCTTGTTGACTTGTTGTTGTGTTACGTTATCACCTATATGACAATTAGCTGAAAGTTACAAAAGACAAGTTAAACAAGGGTGATCACAGGGATTATATACCTTACCAGAAAGAGAAATAAAAGGACAGATTCCCCAAAAAGTTGTTTTTTAACCACCCTGTACATGTCAGCCCTATGCTTTGACAACTTGACATGTCTGATTATCATCAGTGCTTCACTGAGGGCTTCAAATGTGCAACTATCCATGTCTCATATCATGGCATTAAAGCAGTCTATTTCCAGAAAGACTTTGGCCATTTCGTTGAGCTGTTTGGGAGAAATGAACCTGCCTGTCTTCAGCACTGTCAGCCATAAATTACATATGTCTGTTCCACTGTTGGCTATGACTACAGTTTAGCCTTCAGTCATTCCCTCTTGAGTGAAACCGCTCATGCAGAGAGACACTTTTTTGAGACACGGCTGCTTAAAAGGAAGGCAAGTTTTTGACAGTTGGATGTTTAAACTGAAAGGAACAAGTTTGTTAGATTTATTTCTGGACATAAATCCTCCCAGTATTTCCTCCAAAGATGAGGTCAGATGACCTATTGATGTGTGAGGTATTCATGTAATATCAGTGCTTTTGTTTATCGCACACCACACAGAAACCTAATTTCTTTTGCGTTCCCTGTGATGAATTATGTTTATAGAAATGTGTGGAGGGAATTTATTATCTGCCGGTTTTCAATTCAATACAGAAAGAAAGAAAAAAATGACCCCTCGTCCTTTCAGGCACAACAATAAGCATTTAGTGGTTCATAATAGAATATAATGGAATATAAACAAACGTAGTGTTCTCTGGAGTTTTTTTTCAAATCTGAACTCAGCATCAGGGCAACCATTTTGTCATGTTGTCACCATCAGCCATCTTGTGATGCATTTAAAACTACAATACTACACAATGTAATGCAGTTACTCCCTAAACTCTATCTTCATGTGGATATTTTGATGGAAAGACATTCACATGTCGTCACCTCATGTTGAATTGGACTACAGCATGTATTACAAGTTAAATCAAATCAAATTTTATTTGTATAGCCCAAAGTCACAAAGTACATATGGCTTTGGAGGGCTTTACAATACGTACAGGAAGTGACACCCTCTGTCCTTAGACCCTCAGTTCGAGTGAGGCTGTCCTTAGACCCTCAGTTCGAGTGAGGAAAAACTTGCCCACAGAAACCTCAGGAAGAGCCACAGAGGAGGGATCCCTCTTCCAGGACGGACAGATGTGCAATAGATGTCACATGTACAGAACAAATCAACACAAACATATTGTACAATTACAACGAATGATAAAATGATTACAATAGCAGTGGAACCTGTGATAGAGATAGAGAGACACAGATGCACAGCAGCAACTATAAACTGTAATGGAGATATGGTAGCAATAACGACAGTAATAATATATGTAGTAGTCGTGCAGGACCACAGCAGCAGCCACGATCCACAAGAACCTGCTGGACAAGAGCACAGAAACTTTGGGGAAGAAGTTTAGTTAGTAACATGAATTAACATTAACAACATAAACATGTTTACAGATGGTGGTGGTAATGGTGATGGAGGGAGAGAGAGAGAGAGAGAGAGAGAGAGAGAGAGAGAGAGAGAGTGACCTTAACAAGCAGTCTTATTAAGTCTTACTTTCCCAAGATGCAACAAAGTAAGATTTTGAGGTTGGAAAGAAAAGAGAGAGCATGGAAATTCAATCTGCACAGTCAAATTGATGGCAAACCCCTTGACAGCCTGCCATGGAACAGATGGTATTACAATATGAGCACTGCACTATTAACAGATTCATCCATTTTGTGCCTGTGTTGGGAGAGTACCACGTCAGTGCAGAGGGGCTTACTGAGCCAAAATTGTCAGATGGCCACTCCACCTTTCATGTGAAAAGGGAGTTGATCTTTACTGAAAAGACAGCATACACAATGATACATTCTGCCATCACCGAATGACATCTTGTCACTTTGTGATTCATTTTTTGTCTTTTGATTATCATTGAAAACACAGTGTGGAAACCTTGCTTACTAACTACTGCAACAATGTGAGAGACCATATAACCCCATCCAGGCTGCAGGATAGTGTAGTATTCATATTTTGACATTCACTGGTTGCCCAGACTCAAGAACCACTTTGCAGTGAATTATACGCTGTTTGAGAAGAAAGGCAAAGTTAAGTGTTGCATGAATATTTCAGATCCCCATTATCTAATTGCACTTAATTAGAGTGATTAAGAATTTAAAGGTTACTTCTGCAGTGAATCTAAAAAGGAAGTGGTAGCTGTCACCTGTGTTGAAAATATAGTGAAAAGATTATTTGTTATCAAAAGGCTTGTATGCGTTTACATTTAAAGGTCACCCATTGCAACATAACATTTATAGAAACACTGGTAG
This sequence comes from Larimichthys crocea, assembly GCF_000972845.2. Lineage (NCBI taxonomy): Eukaryota > Metazoa > Chordata > Actinopteri > Sciaenidae > Larimichthys > Larimichthys crocea. The sequence goes on from NC_040028.1 coordinate 7,409,029, forward strand.
GAAAAATGAAAATAATTTTCAAAATTGACATAATTTGCAGGTACTCAATCCTTTGTGGTGTTCACTAAAAGTGTATCCAAATTGACAGTTTTTAAATTAGTTAAATGCCAAATATCACCTGCTCACTCACGTGTCTGAAAAAATAGACCTTGGTATTGAAGAAAAAAAAAACTTGAGTACAACTATTTAAAAAATTTTGACAAATGTTGCAAATCATGAAAGAATATTCACTAAATTCAGCTCACTTGAGTGCTCCACTTCATAGAAATGTAACAAAACCGTATTTTTCATAAAGCCTTTTGTCTTATCACAGATTATTTAAAATTAATAATTAATTCAATTGTTGTCTATCTATTGTTTATCCATTGTTTATTGTTTATTTATGTTATTCATCTAGTTTTCTGCTAGTGATTTAATAAACAGCTCCCCGACAATCAATGATTTGAGGTCAAGACAAGGATAAGCCTCCAGGAAACACACAATTTTAGGGCCTACATTTAGCACACAACACCTGTTTGACAACACACTGTTGCCCCACAGTCTAGAATGACAAATTCAGACTTCAGGTGCTGCATTTTAAAGGCAGAAGGAACTTAATATGAAAAACATTAAGGCAGTGGTTCTTAACCTTGTTGGAGGTACCGAACCCCACCAGTTTCATATGCTCATTCACCGAACCCTTCTTTAATAAAAAAATAAAATATGATTTTTTTACTGGTGCACAAAATGAACCATGCATTAACTTGTTCAAATAACAAAACCAACACAGTGCATGAACTCACAACAATTTACCTCAGTGTGATTTCTGCTGTTGCCTTTGAGAGACCAGTTCAGATATGCGTGGCTTCACCTTGGCAAGTGCCAGTCTCATGTCATTTTCACATTTTCAAAGTCTGTTCCTTTTCTTAGTTTTTATGTCCAGCATCCTCGACCGACTCACCGAACCCCTAGGGTTCGATCGAACCCAAGTTAAGAACCACTGCATTAAGGCTAGTTGGCTTTGTATTTCTTGGACAGTTTTGTACGTGCTCATTTTCAAACTTCCAACGTCAGAGTCACTGTCTCCTCATCTTATCTTGTTAGCTGTTAGTTGCAAGTTTGAAATACATTGCTGTCATATGCATACAGATTGTATATCAAAAATAATAAGCTCAAGGACAGGACATTGTTGGTTTGGGTTTGTTTTAACTCATGAAGCAGACACACCAATTACCTTACATGAAATCATCATCACTTGCCTCATTGTATCAGGCTACCATAGCTTTAGCAAAAGACAAGACAGGCTACTGCAGGGGGACTCTGACATCCATTAACTGATGTTTCCTCTGTCCCGTTGTAATGCACAAGGCAGCTGCTTTGCCAGGCCCTTAGCTGGACCTTTCCTAACCTTTTCACCTTATTCCCTCTCCTTATGCATGATGAGTACTCAGTGTGAGCATGTGAGAGGGGGGACCCACATCTGATGAGATGCATTAGCTGGAATATAGGAACCATGAATCTCACTAAAACGTACTTTTTATGTGTTGGAATATGATGTGACATTTTAGAATAGGATATTAAGGATAAGTCTGGATATGTAGGATGACCTTAACCTCATAGTGTCAATGAAAACACAGGAAGTCAGGATGGATGACTTTAACTTTAACTGTAAATTCAATAACATACTGTAGGACAAAGTATAGTAATTAACATTAGGAAAAAAAAGGCACCTCATGAGAGTTGTCAGACAGAAGAAACCTTTCTTTCTGCTCACTTTTATGTCCTGTTATGTGGCTGTTTATTTTCTAGGATAGCTCTCGTGATTAGTAACCTACTCTATGTGCATGCCTCTGTATTAAGTCAGATCTCAGTCATCAGTCGTATATTCATATTGTTTTGGTTTTGGTGTTTAAATGACAACTGATAATATTACAGCAGAAAATATTGTATGTACAGTATGTATGAACTATGTTTCCACCTTGCTGGCTGTTGCATGTTGGGTATCATATAAATGCATAATGAGGTTTTAAGAAAACTACTTTCAAAGCTGGGTATCAGTACTTGATACCCTTAAGGTATTGACCATAATAACAGTACAAACTCTAGTTGCACCTGTCCACATTAGGTTGTACTATAAATCATATATTAAAGGTTGAAATACTGCTTATGAATGCTAAATAGAGGGACTTATACTAAAGTGGTACCCTGAACACTTTGAGCATTTTCAGTATTTTTACTACAGTTCAACAATTATCAACATGCAGGCTGAATTCTAAAAAGAAGAGGAAAGTAAATTGAAAGCCACTACTGTATCTCATTATACACAGCAAAACAATGTAAATCAGATACAAGATAAATCAATCTGCTCTCCAATAAGACAGATAAACAAACAAAAGAAAAAAATAGCTTCATTTCAGCCCCATGGACAGTGATATCGAACATGTAGTCATACAATATGCATACAGGCCCAAAATAACGTTTCTATTGCGTCTCCTGTCACGTCCCAGCACATACTGGCTAAAGGAAACTCGGTGTCAAAGAAACCATTAAACCCTAAGTATGGAATGTAAAACTACTGTATTTGTAACAATCACTTTAGGTCATATTGTTATTGTCATCTTTTAAACATATACGCAGCCCTAATATCTGGTTAAATATACAAAATATACCTAAATTTAATCATAGGAACACCCGGTAATATAGATGTAACCATCTGCCTTGTGCCAAGAGTGGCTTAACAGCCTTGGTCCGTGCCCCCTTAAAACCAACCCTACAACTGGAGTGGACATTGTTTTGTTCACTCTTACTTTTTTTTTAGTTTTGTCAAGTGCTTCTGACATTTCTGGCATCATTTCCCACCTCCAAACCAATATTTTCTCAGGGTAACAGTTTTCTATTAGGAGTGACAAGTTGTGAGCTCTGCTTCAGAGTTGTCATGTGCAAGATCAGTAAGCAAAAACAGTTTAGGTTCATTTTGCTAACACAGTATAGTGATCCAATTATAGTTATCCAATTATAAAGAAAGCGCCATTCTGATCATTACCTGGTAATCGAGCTGTCTCATTTACTAGACACAACAGATAGGTAAATGACTCTACAGTGTCAGATAACAATATTAGACCAGGATAAACATATTTTTTGGAGCCTAATGTCCATTTAAGGGCATCGAGTAGTTGTGTCAATGTGTGTGTCTGAACTGTGTCTGCATCTCGTGCATGCTTTATTCATGGAATACTTTCATGTAATTGATACTGCACACTAACAACACTTCCTAGGTTTTGTACAAACATGCTGCCCCAACACTGAATAAAAATGGTCATATACTATAACCGTCCCATGTATGAAGGCTCAGTCCTTGCCGCGGCAACCCAGGGTTCAAATCTGACCTGTGACTCTTTCCTGCATGTCATTCCCCATCTCTCTTTCTCCCCACATTCCTGTCACTCCTCAGCGGTCTCTATCAAAAATAAAAGCTTGAAAAGGCCAAAAAATATCTTTAAAAAAAAAAAGAAGACGTTGTTGAGCCTTTGCAAACCATCATTCAATCATCATTGGTGTTAGCATTCAATGTAAGTTTGTACTCCTGTAGATTTTCAATGCTTATGTTGTTCATAGTTATAGGGGACAGAGAGGAGTTTCTTCTAAAATCAATGAGTTATCTGAACACCAGATGGAGAGACATCTAACTCTACTTCTGGGCACCCAGACCTATAATAGTTTTTTTTTTACTGCACTCTGCTGTCACTGATGGAAAGAAAGTCCAGTGCACAGCATGGCTCACGTCATTACAGCATTACAATTATCCTTTTTAAAGGACATTACAGTCTGATTTCCGCTTAATTATTGAAGTAACCACTAATGTATCTCAGTCGCTACCTTTATGGTCTTTATGATATTTTCAAGGCTGTACAAACCAACACAAAAATCATACATTACACATATTGCCATTTGTGGATATTGTAACAAAAAAAATTGCACTGGATATTTGAAAAGAACACAAATCTATGATATAAAGTGGTAATGGAAACTTAGCTGTTTCTTGTTCTAACTTCAAGAATCATGACCTTTGAGAAGCCTTTCTTTTTTTAAGGGTGGGTAAGGAGAGCGTTTTCTCTCAGTTGCTATGGTTTTTGTTCAAAGTTTTGAAGATGACTTTTTGCATCACTAAAATAAAATTCCAATTCATCATTGCTGATTTCTGTAACTACATTTAAGTAGGCTTTAAGTGCACTCAACATCAAGACAGAGGTTTCAGTTTGTCAAGTATTAAGGTTATCAGCTATTCTGGTAACATGGTGTCTGTTGCCAGGTTTATCTTTTGTGCAATATATGTTGTCAGGAACAATCAGACTTTTATAATAGTATGAACAGTGCCATTACCTCAGGGACGTGTTCTCTCTGCAAGAATGTCCTTGTTTACAAGTACCAAGTAGTCCAAACAATGTTTGTTCAAGGATGAAAAGGCTGAAAAAACTAAAAGTATTACAGTATCCTTTTAAACCTCAACCCTCTGATATTTTAAAAATGACAAACCAATGTTGGCTCTGGATGACAAGTGTGAGTAAAATCTACCACGGATGTGTTATAAAAAGTGGAAGAAGTAAGGTTAGTGGTTGTCTAAACTAACCCAAATATGTTAAAAGGTCAAATGTTTTGTTAATTGTATTTATGGGCACGTAATGTATTTAATCAAAGCTTGAATAAAAGGCCATAAAGTATCTGAAATGTTAAAAACTTAAGGAAGAGGGGGGAAAGGCAGCAGAGATTAGCAGCATAACTGGGAGGATAATGTCAGACACCATCAGGAATAGCTGAACTGACATTTGTTACTAGTTTGGACACATACAGGAGAGCCATACCTGCCTGACTCTAAAGTCATTGGTATTCAGTCCACATAAAATAGCTATCGTAATTTAAAAATGCCTGGCACAAACTCCACCCATCACTTCACAACAGCACCTCCTTTAAAGGTTGCAGAAACAAGATCAAATCCTGTTCTCTTATAGATTTAGAATGTGGAAGAATACCTTACGTCGTTTCAATAAACACCAGCAGGTTAAACATCACCACTGTGCATTGTCCAGAGACATCTTTGGTCTGAGAGGCCAAGACAGGCTTTGAAAAGATAGTCATTTCTGTGTGGTATATAACAAAAAGGGGCTATTTTGAAGCCATGCATACTGTATAATGAGGAAATAATTTCCATTTTCTATTTAATTTCCCCTCTGATTAACTGGTTAATGCCAAGTTATGACTATGGTACTGTAGTCAACAGTGCCAAACATTAGATTCTCAACTTGTTTGGCAAAAGAAAAAAACAGATTTTTTAGAATATGCAGTTAGAGGCATTGCACATTACTTAACATGAGCAAGTGAGTCTGTGCAAATATGCCAAATCTAACCATATAGGCTAGTTTTCATCCATAGTCCCTGCAGGATGATGGCATATATTGATTGTTTGATTGTCCAACAGATAGACATAGATTTAGAGAAGATATGAAATGTGTTAAGGACTTTGTACAATTTATTTTCAGTCCACTTTTTTGTTAAAGGTGTCATTAACTGTGCTCTTTTGTGCCCTCTCTTTTGTGCTTTGTTTAAATTTGATTATTGGTTTGTGCAGCTTGGTTTGTTATTTTTGTTGTGTTTGCTTGGCTGGAACTAGAAATCTTTATGGTTGTCCTTACTTGATGCCACTTTTCCTATGAAGAAGAAAAAACATCTCAAGTGACGAGGAGATATTTTTTGCGTGAAGGACAGTCGGACCTCATTAACCCAGTGTGTGTTATGAAAATCTTCCACATCTCACACTTGTAGTCTTAATGGGCACTTCAGCACTGCTGGTAATTACCAGAAGTCTGTAACACAAGTAGGAAACTGGAAAAAACCTACAGACTACAAGTGTGATTACTGGGACAGAGCCAGACATTCCATTTTCTAAAGTCAATGATGTCTCTAGATGTTCTGTATCATATTGCTATCAGTCTTTTGTTTAACATTTTTGCTTTAGTGCTGAGGGCAGAGCTGAAACTAATACAAAGGTCATCCTTGATTATTGCTGACAGGATTGGCGAGTGCTGAAGTATAATGTATTTTTCCATTATGTGATAGTTTGCCTTTGAATTAGCTTTGTTTGAAGTTTAAAAAACTAACCTTGATGTTTCAGTCTTTGAAATTACTGGAGCATAAGGATCTTTGGTCAGTCTTTATGAAGATATATTTATTAATATTCATATATGTGTTGTGCTTAATCTAACCTGTGGGTGCTATATGCTGAGATGTTAATGTTTATGTTTGTGTTGATCTCAGCTGTCAGTTTGACACCTTTCATGCATGTCACGGGGGTTAAGTAACAGTGATTGAGTGATTGAGTGATTGAATAAATGGGCATATATTCACCTGTTCACCACGAGTGATTGAATAAATGGGCATATATTCACCTGTTCACCACGGTGGCTGCATAGAGAGGGGGTGAGTAGGGAGAGCGTATTTTTTGTTGACTGCTTAATTTAACTGCAGAGTTTTAAACATCTTGCCTTGCCTTGCCTTGATTTGTCTGTTTTGTAAGGCGCCGGAAATAAATACAGCCACAGTCGGAAAATATGGAAATGGCTTTGTCACTTGTGCAGTGAGTCAGCAGTGCAATGCCCCCTCACTTAGCCTCTCAGTGACTCCGCTTTTCGTTTGGAGTCACTACATAACCACTGACATATTCCAGTAAATGTTTGAGATAGCAGATAGATACCTCCACAATGTCAGACGACTTCATTAACTCTGTTCCATCTCCTTCTGGTGCTACATCAACCACTATCAAATGTGGTCAAAGTAAAGCCGCATTCTCATCTTCACTACCACATGTGATCCTTTGTTGCATATTCCTGGAAGGTTGGCTTCAGTTTATTATCACTGTCTGAGTCTTGAATGGAAAATATTCTTATTTTTTTTTCTTTTGAATGTTGATAGTGGAATGTTATTATTCCCTTGTTTAAGTAATGAAGGGTAAGATACTTAAGGCAAATAATCTCCAGAATACATAATGCCATTTGCCACTGGTATAGCACCCCTGAGATGTCATGCAGAACATTTTAAAATGGAAACATAGAAACACCACATAAACTGTGTGTGACCTGGGACTGTAAAGAATAACTGTTAGCAGAGTTTTCTCCTTTCCCAAACATACTGAGAATTGTATACTACCTTGATGAATTTCCTTTAGTTTACTCTACAAGGAACATTCTTAAGATGTTCATGTAATTTTCTCTTCCAAATGTACCTCTCAGGAGAGCACTTGATCATCTTTACAACTTGACAAGTTGCTGACAGACCTTGCTAGCTGCTGCACACAAATTAAGAAAAGATATATAAAAAACCTGCATCATTCATTTCCCTGCATTTCTTAACATGTTCATGGCCCCAATGACTCATTAGGTACAATTACTTAAGCTATTAGGTTAATGCAATTCTAGTCTAATCTTTCTTTTTATTATTATCAACAAATCCCATGAACAAACAAAGTATTGTCCATGCAGGCAAAGTCTGGCATGAACATGATTTTTCTTGCACTTTTTCCAGCAATCCTAAAATATCCTTATTCTAAAATATCACATAGTGCCCCTATTGTTTTCCTCTAACGCTTGCTGTCAGCACAAAGATCTTTGAGGATACATTATTTGATCAAATTCAAGAACCTCTCAGTGAATACTCTGATAACAACCTTCCAGAATGCTTAGAGGAAGGGACACTCTACATTCACAGCTCTTGTTCAAATGACAGATGACTGGTACAGAGATATGAGAGTAAAAAAAAGTGTTGCACACTCTGGCTCCATATGCATTTATATTTTATTCAGATGGCGTTTCAGCCCTCAGGCCGTCTTCAAGATCAACAATCGTGGTACAGAGAAATGGACAACAAAATGATCTGTGGAGCAGTCCTCTTACATTTTACCGCAACATTTGATGTTATTGACCACAAGCTTCTTCTTGAACAGGTTGAGCGTTATGGATAAAGACCATCTACAGCTGCCTGAAAAGAAGGCTATCTGGTAAATGGATTGCAGATAGTCTTGTTTAATAAAAGTTACTCAGATAGCGTGTCTGTGGAATGTGGGGTTAAAGGCCAACTTATGTATTCCATTTTTACCAATTATTCATACTAAAAGATGCTAAAAATGGCGAGGTGTGCAGCATACACAACAACACCACCTACTGCTCTAACATCTTAAACAGGGAGGTAGATATTATCAGAAAATGGATCCTTGAAAACAAAACAAAAGTATTTGGTTTAAATTATTCTATAAGGCAGACATTAAACTCTTTATAAATAAAATACCCACCAGGCAAGTAAAGGAAACTAAGCTATTGGGCATCACCCTTGGAAATAAATTATCCCGGTCAAAACACACTGATACTATTGCCAATAGAATGGACAACACATTAGTCAGCATGCCTTGTCCATCCAGCACTTTCTTCATTCATTTTTTTCTAAAACGGAATCATAGCAGTACAATCATTTAAAACACAATTATCATATGCCACCAGACAGGCAATACGACCAGTTTTTTTTTTCTTTTACTCCCCAAGGCAAACACTAATTTCTTTAAATACAACGAAATATATAGAGAAATGAAAACATGGAATTCTTTACCCCTGTTATTGACCAAATGAACCCTTTGCGGTCTCAGCAATGGCCCTATCAATTACTTTTGCAATAGTGGGTGACTGCTCAGACCTCACAGAAATCAGTGTAAAAGTCCATTGTGTCCAGATTTAGAGGGCTCCATTTCCAGAATATAGCAGAAATTATGTATAATATGTATATGCAAACTATTTTTTTTTACCATTTGACAATAAGAACTGTTATTGTTTTTGTTTTCTAGAATGAGCGTTTAATATATATACAGACACTGAGTCCGCAACGTTAAACCACCATGTTTCTACGATAGCTCAGAACAGACAAATTTAGCTGGCAACTGCACAGCTAGATGCCACTAAATCCTTCACACTAGTCCTTTAACAAGTAAATAAGGAATCACCTTAACATATTTGTAGGATGCTATGCATATGTGAATTTGTAGTTTGTGCTGGGAACTCTCTTGAGAGAGCCATCAGTGTAAGTTTTTATTTATACACTGCACATTCATACCTACATACATATATCAGTGTCAGTTCTTTTTCATACATATTAATGTAAAGTCACTATTTTGTTTGCCATTTGTTTTGACTGCTTTGGGGCACAGCTGACAAATAAACAAATAAATACATTGTTTGGCAGAGGCACACAATGTGGTGATCCCAAAGGTCAAGCACATAGTTTCTCTCAAGAGAAAATATGGGTATTTTGGCAAACATTGTAGTAAGCTTACATGCATTATTGTGAAGGAGGTCAAGCAGTCCAAAACGACATCTCTCTTTTAAGCATGAGGGATAAACGACAGTGACCATGAAAAGAATAGGCTCCATATAGAGCCATTGTTTGGTTTTGTCTGTAGTGGGCTACTGTAGAAACATGGCAGGGCAATATGGCAGACACCATGGAAATACACTATATAAATAATATACTGTATGTCAAAGGCTCATCATAAGGTCTCTCGTCTTCTCCTGTTTTATCCGTTATCGGGTCGCAAGGACAGCAGCTTCAGCAGGGAAGCCCAGACTTCCCTCTCCCCGGCCACTTCATCCAGCTCTTCCAGGGGGACCCCAAGGCGTTCCCAGGCCAGCCGAGAGACTTAGTCCTTCCAGCGTGTCCTGGGTCTTCCCCGGGGCCGCCTCCCGGAGGGACGTGCCCGGATCATCTCACCAGGGAGGCGTCCAGGAGGCATCCTCACGAGATGCCCGAGCCGAAGACTGGTTCCTCTCGATGCGGAGGAGCAGTGGTTCTACTCTGAGCTCCTTGCGGATGGCCGAGCTTCTCACCCTATCTCTAAAGGAGAGCCCAGCCACCCTGTGAAGGAAGCTTATTTCGGCCGCTTGTATTCACACTCTCATTCTTTCGGTCACTACCCAAAGCTCGTGACCTTCACTGCCCCCGATGTCCACGCGATGTTGCAGAGACGTGTCAACCAAGACAGCCCCACAACATCCAGAGCTTTGAGGAACTCCGGGCGGACCTCATCCACCCCCGGGGCCCTGCCACTGAGGAGCTTTTTGACTACCTCAACGACCTCAGCCCCAGAGATGGGCGAGACCACCACAGGGTCCCCAGACTCTGCCTCCTCAAGGGAAGACGTGCTGGTGGGATTGAGGAGGTCTTCGAAGTATTCCCTCCACCGACCCAAGACGTCCCCAGTCGAGGTCAGCAGCACCCCGTCCCCACTGAACACAGTGTTGACAGTGCACTGCTTCCCCCACCTGAGCCGCCAGATGGTGGTCCAGAACCTCCTCGAAGCCGTTTGAAAGTCGTTCTCCATGGCCTCACCGAACTCCTCCCACACCTGAGTTTTTGCCTCCGCAACCACCGAGGCCGCACTCCACGTGGCAGGTCGATACCCGTCAGCTGCTTCAATAGTCCCACAGGCCAAAAAGGTTCTGTAGGACTCCTTCTTCAGCTTGACAGCATCCCTCACCGCCGGTGTCCACCAGCGGGCTTGGGGGCTGCCACCGCGACAAGCACCGACCTTACGGCCACAGCTCCAGTCAGCCGCCTCAACAATGGAGGAATGGAACAAGGTCCACTCGGACTCAATGTCCATTGTGATCATAAAGTAATGATTTTTATTTTCATGTGATTAACACTAAATATAAAATAAATAGTTATGCATATTATATTTAATTTCTGTTATATTCTGTGAATAGCCCCCTATATCTTAGACAGACTGGACCTGTAATGCAAGAACATTTAAATTATTGTGATTTCTAAATTATTATTGCTATTCATATCTTCTTCATAGGTAATTCAGAAGTTAAAGTGACAGGCCAAAAAAAGCATGTAAACCCACTCTGTTAAATGTTCAAATAAAGTAAATAACATATGATATCCTAATGTTAGTAAATAATGACAGAAAAAATTATGAGAAGCAAACACAATTTCAAAGTTTCTGAAGTTCAGGTTTCTCTCATAATGTAGCACAGCAATGGATTGAGCAGAAATTCATAACGGCTCTGTTATATTCAGTATTGTCTGAGATGATGGTGATGTCGACGAGGAAGCCTTTCACTATCACTTCATTTATAGGGGAATGAAGATCAAAGGGAGGGGGTGGCTCATTCTCATCCCACCCAAGTGAGATTAAAAAATGTTGAATCCCAAATACAGACACCTTTCCAGCGGAAAAAGCTCATTTCCCAGAGTGGCTGGATGGTAGGAACCTCACCCTTTGATAAGCTATCATGAGCTGTCTGCTCTCAATCAGTACATATCCACCCCGCTGCCTGACTCCTGTGCTCTTGATGCTTTGCCTCAGCGATGGGATGCAGCATCAATACTGTTTCCACCCCATGCTGATTTAAGAGAAGGCCCATTCTCCCTGAAATCGATTGAGAATTCTTCAGAAATTGGAAATACTTTAAACTGTTCAAATAAGTAAAAGGCCACAAAAGTTTTCATTCTCCCTGGAACAGGATTTGTCCTTAACACCTCTAACATTTGAAAACTTCCCAAAAGAAAAGTTTTATTTCTCTGTATAATGCACATAGTTAAATTATTTTGCTTAACCATCTATTTTGCTGAAATTGGTATGTCAATGGGCATTTCTGGGTGATGCGGGGCATTACGTTCTAATGATAAAATTTAACTCCCAAGATCCTTTTAAAGTAATAATTCATGAATATTGTTTTGTTGTCTTTAGATTATAAATCACACAAAATTACTGCCTGGTACAGCAATACATTTTCTTGTTTCAGAGTGCCAAAGATAACAAAAACACAGTTACTATCTAATTGCGTACACTAGTCTAATTTTGTTATTTATCATCCTTTCTTTTCTCGATCTGAATAAAATTACCTGATTAAATGAGAAAAAAACAGATGATAAAGATGAAACTACCTCGAGTAGTGTAGTCTTATAAAGACATGGCAGAGAAAGGCATACTTTCCCCTGTTCCCACGCACAAGGTTTAACAATGTTTTTCAAACGAAGAAATGAAATCCTTTCCTTAAGTAAAGATTGGCCTTGATAAATATGATTTCATCTCTCCGGAACGAGTGTCACACTTCTGAATTCAAAGGACAATCTAAGGTTATTTCTGGGAGAATTGGATCCTAAAATCTATCAACTCCATCCATTAGTAATTCAGTTTCTAGCTTACAGTATCTGCAGCATCGTTTCAGAAGAACAGATGAGCAAACTGTTCAGCTGGAGCAGTAATTCCGTTTTTTTTCTTTCTGGCCTGCATATCAATATCCACACCACCTGTCACTTGGGCATGCGACATCTGTCAAATACCATTTTCTGTTGCTTGAAAATTAACCAGTTTCAGTTCAATATTAAATTCAATAACTTTACTCAACCCTAGTGGGGCAGTAAAACATCTAGTGTTCACAATGCATTAAGGTCATTAAGGATGTTTCTATATGAATAAAACCAAATCAATAATTTTGAATGGAACGTATTAAATCAACTAATATATGAGTGAAGTTAAATTATATCCCTGTGTTATAGTTTCTTCCTTTAAAGAATACTACTGTTTCTTTTTTCCTTGTATGCAGGACAGCCTAATGAAAAAAATGTCTTTGAGCTACTAAGATCATGTAGTTCTGTCTGTCCTTCAAATGATCTTTAAGGTAATAATGGGAAATAGAAAACAATCGTTTTTTGTTTTTGTTTTGTTTTTTCCAAGCATGTTAGCAAGCTTTTACAAGCCAACCAAACAAATTAAATATGTATTCAGAATAATAACTAGTTTACAAGTAATAAGACAATGTTTTATATTCACGGTACAGTTCATCCAAGGTGCACTGCGCAGTCTGCAAAAGAATAAAGAGATCAGGACATCAAAGTCATGCATAAAGTCTAAATTAAGCAGACACTGCAAAAGATCTGTGAGAGAGTGTGTTTTTAGATAAAGTAGGTAGTTTGAATTAATCTACCTTGCAATAAAAAGAAGTGATCTGTCATTACAATCTACCTCGAGAAATGTAGCCTCTTGTAGGAAAGTGAAATTAGGTTTTCTTGGCAAGTAAATTATCAGTGTCAGACTGAAGCGTACAGGACAGCTGTACAGAATTTTATATTATAAAATGAGAATATAATGACAAAGTTGGATGAGAGTCCTTGAAAGTTCCTCCTCTGACATATCTGAATGAAATGAATCAATATTTGCTTTAGCATACTTAACGCTGTTAATTACACTGCTGTTATGCGTAGTCATGCCATACTGATCCAGAAGTAAACAGATGTCATACCAAGGACACTAAGAGGATTGTAGGTGCTGTACATGAACCATTACCTGAAATGACACTCTATCTGGGCATTTGTGTCCCATTGACTTTGAGGCATAGTGTGATAAACTAATATAATGTGGAACTGAATGGAACCATTAGCTCATTACATGTAAGCAGATGTAGTATCAGGCAGATGTTGCTTGTTAGGTTCATTCAGTTTGAATGATCCAGAACAAATTGTGTGACACAACTGTGTTACTAAGTACAAGCTTTTAATTACATTGTTGCATTGTGGGTGGATTCATGATTGGGAACACGATGAAACTGAAAGTATCAATTTCCATTATCCAACTGCTTATCCTTTGCAGAGTCATGGGCAAGAAGTGGGGTACTTGACAGGTTAGAAGTTTATCACAGGTCATACACACATAGAGACATCCCAATGCCACAGACCACAGGTTCCAATGCCATTAAAGCATGTATGACCAGGAATGTTACTCAGTAACGTATAATTTTGTTGAGATAAAAACAGGGCCTTAGGGCCCAAAGACACAGGTTAGTTGATATTTCAGCAGCACAATATAAAAACACACATTAAACATTCATGAGCTTCAGGTTGCAAACACACACCAACCCAGTACAAGGGGAACTCATAATCAATACACTAGTACCAGTTCACAACAACGTGAGGTGGGCACTAAAGTAAACCGATCAATCGCAACAACGATAAAAAAGGCAAGACAGTAGCTTACTGGCAGATCCTAAGTTGCATCTTCCCTCAACAACCCCTGTACACAAAAAAGCTCTCATAAAGGCAGTCCACCAACTCAGACCACTACACCAAGGCCACACACCTATCTGACATTTGAAGCTTGAAGCAACAACATCTGCAGTCTCAGTCAGATTTTCACAGGTAACTCTGCTTGGCATGCTGCCAAATCAGGTGGCAGAAGAGACCCACATTCAGCCAAACTTAATTCACTCACATCAGTAGCTTGATAGCCATGTTACATACAGCATGCCAGCCCATCATGGACAGAGCCCAGAATAGCCCCCACAGATTGCCAACAGGTGCCTCGTATAGCCTAATCATAGTCTTTGCACTGAGTTACAAGTCTGACCAGACCAGCTGCCCCACAACTTCAGTTCCACTTGGCTACACAGCGATTCACACTTTCAGGCAATTTAGAGTCACCATGTCTTTGAACTGTAGGAGGAAGTCAGAGCTTACACTACACTGAAAAGGGCCCAGCTAAAAATTTCCCTGCTGGCAGGTTCAAACCCAGAACCGTATTGCTTTGAGGGAACAGTGCTAACAACTGCACCACCGTGCACTGCAACTAAGAAATATGAAAATCGACTTGTCATAGGTTATAGCATAAAGTTCATTTAAGATGGATCTTGTGCACTGGCAGTCATACCTTTCAAACACATTTTGAGACATGTCAAATGAAGAATAAGCCAAGTGCGATACTGTTATCACTTCTTTTGACCCTGCACTAGAGGTGAGTGCAACCAGTATGAATCAGCAGCAAACCAGGAGTTGCAACATGATTTGGATTTTTGTATACCAATGAAAAAAATCTAATTAAATAAAAAAAAAAAGAAAAAGAAAAAAATCAACAATTTTATGGTCCATTTCTCAGTATTTTCTGACTTGTCTACCTTGTCTGTGACACTCAAGCTTATTTGTTAGTGAAGGCATTAATCTTTAAAAGCAGCTCACAAATACACAGAATACTGTTTTTAAAAGGCTCAGTGATCACCTACTAGTGAATATGCATTACTTTCATCTATAGGAAACAAAAACTCGGAAGTTCATACACTCAAAAATATCTGGAACTCAAAAAGGCTTCCAGATATGATCATGATAATAGGGGCTGCATCAGAGCCAAGCTGGATGGTCAGTCAAGGTTGTTGGGGATATCAAATTGTTGGTCACATCAGTCGATCTCTGTCTGGCCAAGTATATGCATGGCAATGGTGTCCCTAATCACCCCTCATGTATAATTACCTCTCAGCACTGAGCACTATGTTCTGGTTGTATTTACACAGGTCCATCAAGTTCAAATGACATTTCAACAGGCCAATTATTCACATTTCAAACTACGCTAACTCAGCATTAAGCATTCTCCCAGTGGCTTATTTCTTCAATCTTTAAAAGACCAGAACCAAAACTGGGAACCAAAGGGAAAGACAAACAACAAAATAATTCAAAGTTAGAGGATGGATGTGTACCCTGCAAACTATGCAGTGAAAGTCTTAACTTAGACCTCTTTCTCCTCAATTATGTTGCAGTCATACTGTCAGTCTCCAAGAAATTCATGTTTCAAGGGAAAAGACTGATGGGTGATGTTTATTACCAGCTCTTAAATATTTATTTCTGTCAGTATATGTGCTTGTAAGATCATTTTATGGTACTGTAATGAGTTTTATGGAAAGCAGATACAAAGACTCAGTTGTTATGCATTCATTAAAACAGCCCAGAATTAATTTAAAATAGAAACAAAAAAAAGACAATTAATCATTTAAATTAAAACATTTAAAGTCAAACTAGTAACTTTATTTGTACCTTTTTGCAAAACACAAAGTCACTCACAATCAGCCACTGTGAGTCCAACAGCAGCCTGCAATGAAAAATAAAAGTCATTTAATTGTTATATGTATAATTTACATATATATATATATATAGTTTTTAGAACCCCTTTTGCAAAATTGCTGAAAAAATAGTGTAGTACCTTGATTGCTTTTCTGTGTAAAGAATGAGGACAAAATCTACTTGATAGAATGAGTAAACAAAATGATAGAAAATAAAAGTGTCCATTTCAGGCAAGAAATAACATGCCACAGCACTAATGGATACAGAAGCATTGTGTTTGAATATTGTGCAGGTAATTTCTTCCTTTGTTGGTTTTATGTTTGGATACAGGCAGTGCAAAGAGAATTACTTGCTCATTGTTTGTTATGGATTTTTTTTTTTTACCCAGATAATGTCTGACTCATTTTATCAAGGGATAATGTTGTTTGCATACTCTGAGAAAAAAAGACAAAAAAAACAAAGGGAATACAAACCAGCTCTGCTAAACTGTATGCTATACTCCACAAAAGGGCTTCCAAGTGCCGCCATGAGTCCTTGATGTGCCCTTTAATGAAGGTTGCATCCATGTAGACTTAAGATTACTTTATTACACATACTAATCATAAGTATTGTGTGTTAATAGGACAAAGTCTGTAACATATCAGATTTCAGAGCTAGTATTTTGAAATGGGGCCAGTGTCTAAAGAGGGTGTTTAAACAATAACTTATTTTCAAATGCTGTTCTAAGCTAAATAAGATCAAGGAAATGAATGAATGAAGGAGCTTATACCTAAATCACTTTCCAAGTGTTTGAATGGGAATATAGTGTATTGTTTTAAAGTCTTCAATAAGCAAACCATTGTGCCAACAAATAAATGGTTCATAGCACTCCATTGTTGTTTAGTGTTATCGAATCCTGTGCCTGTAAGCTATTCTTTATCACTCCAGATCAAAACAATCCTCAGTGGTCTCGATCCGACGATGGCAGATGATAAAAGAGGAGCTCCATCACACTGAGCTAACTTGGCATTGATGTTGTTATTCCATGTACTCAGTACTGCTGAGCCATAATATACTACCTCCTATCTACTTTGATCAGATCCCATTCTCTTGCTTCTGCCTCTGTCCTTTATGAAGCGAAAGCACCCTTCTTGGGATAACTACAATTATCCACTCGAGCTGAATAATCCATTGCAAACTGTCATTCTCTCTGCCTATAAATTTAGATTTTTGTTGTGTAATGCAACTGAATAGGAGTTACTGTAATGTTAGGCAGCAACTGATAGCAGGTATCATAAAGCTGAGGGTGGCGTTGATGATGAGTTTAGCCTAAAATTGTCACTGTTTGGAGATTTAACGTTATAACATATATGATAAGTATCATTATATAACTTTATGGCTACGGTCTTGTTTTCCAATAATCAATCTCTTTGGCAGGGAAGACCAAGAGGGCTAATTTGTTTTTAAGGCTCTAATGCTTCTCTTTAGCCTGTGGGCTGCATATTTAGCTTGTGGACATAAATGATGCACAATTATGTTTTAACATTTAAATGTATGCAATAAAAACTATATAAACCAAACAAACACTGTAGAAAATGACATTTAGCTTCTCCTGAGCAGTGAATACCGTTAACTCATGCTGCTCAGGGGTCCAAAAGATCTTTAGTTACTTGTAATATAACTTTTATTACAATGGTTGTGTTAAAAACTCAAAGTGAACATAAGAGACATTTCAAATTAATGAGACAGGCTTGTTCACAAGGCCATAGTGTTAATTCTTGTTAGCCTAATTTCTATAGTGCTTATCTGTATAACGATACTTTTTGTTGTGTTTACATGACATTTATGGAATGGCTGTGATTTGACAATACTGACTTAATTTGCTGAATACATTTTCTGTATGTTAATTTGACTGAAATTATGTAACGTAGAGTAATTTGTGCTTGGTTTTATTTTTTTTTTACATTTTTCTACTGTGAAATTTATAATGTCTGCATTGAACTATATGAAGGAAACAGTCTGGATTGTCAGTGTGCTGAGCTCAACAGGGATCTTATTGAATAGGTTCTGCCAGGTTATGTTTTATTGAATGTGTTTCCTTCCAAAGGAAAAGCCAAGTACTTTTTCAGGCATGTTTTATAGTGTTATTATCTTTTGTTGGAGCAATAGACTGTATAAAACATTTACAGTGTCTGTGACGTCACTCCTAGTTTTCAGAAGAGCCGTTGCAAAGCGTAAAGTGTGGTGACAGCATTCCTGCTGCTTTCCAGCTAATCTAAATATTGACAAAGATGTGTATCGTGGATGGAACTGAATTTTTAGTCACAGAGGTTGGCGCTTGGTTTCAGCATACATTTCTACACCGTTTACATTTACACACTCTGCAGTCAGGACAAACTTGCATGCCGTGTTGTAGTATAGCAAGAAGTACAAGCAAACTAGGTTTAAATTACAACATTCCAGGTGCAGTGGGGAACCCAAATAAATGCACAAATGTACCAAATAATACAAAAGAAATAAATCAATATTCTGCATGTAATGCAGAGTAATCGGTCAAAGTTACAAACTTCATGCTTGTAACTCAATTTGTTTCATTCATTTGAATTTTTCATTTTAAATGTATTTTATTTGATTTTATTTTCATTGTTTGGTTTTATCTCCAAAGATCCTTCAAGTAGTAAAAGTAAAGTAAGGTAGGCTGCTTTGACAGGTGGGTGCCATCACTGGTGTCTTGTCTGACCACCCAGGCTTCATTCAGCCCGCCTCAGTTCCACGTACACTACACGCCTTTTTGGATTGATGGGGGAGTCAGCAGAGTCAGGACTGCCAACATGGGGGCGGTCAGAGTCAACACACTTTGAGCTTCACAATGGTTGAAAAACCTATAGGTGAAGTCATGGTCGGAGCATGGAAATTTGACCTTTGTAAACAGAATATGTAATTCCAAGTTTATGTAATGGGGCAACTTACAAATGTTGTCACCCATATAAGTCACTCAACCAGTCTGACTGCATTTTTGTATGAAAATAAAAGATAAGAAACAAACGATTTTATGATTTTATTAACATACTGTGTTCAAGTGCAATTTTAGTTTAATTTTGTAATCTGCTCCAGCTCCATTTTACTGACAAAACGAAAGTTCTCAGTCATTAACAATACGCACAATGAAGGCCAAAATCAATTCAGGAGTCCTCTGGAGATGTAATCCCTTCTTACCTTAAGCTTTAATCAATGTAACAAGCACACTTGATTTTAGTCCAACTTAACTCTGCACCCAGCTGTGTTTACATAACATTACTTACATTGTCTACAACTCCTGGTCAAATACAGCAGCATTTCTTTAGTGTATTCATTTTCAAACAGTATGCTCCCCTGACCTCATAACTGTACAAACACAATCGATACAACCAGTGTGTTAAAGAGGTGATAGTTAAGCTTTTAATTGCGAGTGATTAGTGGTGATTAATTTCCAACTGACTTGTATGATTAGAAACAGAGAAATAAAAAGGTAATAACAAATTAAACAATTCAGTGTAAAAAAAACCCTCAAACTACCCAAACAGCACTCTGCTGTGATGAAACCGCTGAAACAATAATAGCTTTACCAAAACTCACAGTGTGTACAGTGAAACACAAACTTTGTTGGCCCTATTCCAAAAAGAGAAAAACTCAAGGGACCAAGGCAGCAAACCACAGGAGAACAGAGCACACACAGGCTGAATCTCAAAAGGATAGAGAAGGCTTTTTTCTCCTTTTTCTTCCTCACTTTATACCGGGTGGCAACCAACATGGCGAGCACAACGGGCGAAGCTTTCATTGTTTGTGAATCGTGGTGGCCATATTCTCCTCTTGAGGAGCCCAGACTTAATGGATCTGACTCTGATTATTATTGACTTGTGTAAGTGGTTTCATTATATTATGAAGCCCTGAGAACATGAACTGCTGCTGCTAAAATTTAAAAAAAAAAATGCAATTTTCAATATATGATCATTGATTTTATTTAATTGATACAGCATTTTACTATTCAATGTGACATAACAAACTGCAAATATATGTATGTTTTAATTTTTTAGACATCCATAAATGAAAAATATAACCATTGTAAAGTCTCAGGAGTGTCCTGAGACTGTTACAGCAGCCTGCAGTGCTGAATACGTGTGCATTTCTCTGGCAAAGCTCAGTGATTGGCACCGGATGGATGAGTGCAGCCTGAGGCAGTCCAGTGTTGCTGGATATCAATCACTCTTGATAAATAGCCCTCTTCACTGAAAACAAATGTCCCCTCTTTTACCACTGATTTAGATGAATCAGCCAAAGGACATCAACATCCAATTGGTCTGGCTTGCTCTCCACTCATCAAAGTACACCTGTTCAGCGTCTTTTAGTGGCAAAACAAATGTCCCCTCAAACGCTGACGAGCCTTAAAATTGAATTTACCATCTACATAGTCCCCTACATAAAATGAAGACAGACAGTCATTTCTTACATGTGTTGAACAATGGCATATTAATTCTCTCTCTGTCTCGCTATCATTCACACAGTCTTCGCTTGCAGTAGAAAGGCTGTCAGGGAGAAATCTAAATAGGTAATTATCTGACTTGGGTGAAGCAGACAGAGAGAGAGAGCGAGAGAGAGAGAGAGCAGTTCCATGTGACCGGTCTAAAATCAAGCCCACTTCTCAGCACAGGAATATTAATTGCAGTTCCACCTTGTGCCTTTATTGGATCCCCTTGTTTTCTCAAACAAGCTAAAATGAGGGCAGCTTGTTCCCTTCCCACATTCACCCATTGATTGTTTACCTAACAGGTTAGCATTTGAGAGGGCGCTTTATCTCAGGCTTTATTAATTGAGTCCCTAAACTGACAATGAATGCTAGTCATTTTCCTATAAGTGTGTGTGTGTGTGTGTGTGTGTGTGTGTGTATGTGTGTGTGTGTAAGAGAGAGAGAGAGAGATTGCCCTATACTTATCCTTGCTTCTTACTAACTGAATAGACGTCTGTTTCTGGTGGCTTACTGCCCCCAGTAGGTGAAAACAGTGAAAACTAAAACACGAATGCATGAATGATGATGATGGACTCGTGCCATTGTCTGACTTTATATTTGAAGATACTGGCCCTGAGCAAGTATTAATTCAAACAAATGCTCAAAATAAACCCTGCCTGGATGTAAAACTTCAAAACCTTTCATATCCTAACTACAGTATGCTCTGTGTAGCGTAATTGATGTGGGAGTAAAAACGATTCATTTACATATCACTGTGTGGAATAAATCTGGAAAACTCTATACTGCGGATGCATGAATGATGATGATGGACTCGTGGCCCTATATCGTTGTCTTACTTTCTATAATAATAATATTAATAAACACAATAATAATAGTACTGCAGTTTTCACAGAAGACATTTTGACAGAAGTAAAAGCATATATGTAAATAATAGATCATTCAGCTTGTTTAGATTCATGGCTCTGGTTTCATGCATGGTATTGATCACTGCACACTGGAACAGGACAGAGCCATCGTTAATGTTATTAGTACTGTTCTTTTCCTACTTAACAAGTTGAGCAAGAGCACGTGATTACCGGAAATTAAATAATGTACCTTAATGGGATTGAGAATGCAATGACAGGCTCACAATTTCAGTATGTTATGGTGCACATGGAAAGTTCAAACACATTCCTTATTGATCACAGATCACATCTAATTTCTCTCACAGTTGGTGTCTATCAGATTTGCCTGAGGTCATACTAGCTCACCTCCTGTCTCAGTGTGGTCTGGAGCCTCTTGGATGACTGGTAACAAATGATCATCCTCCTGCAGCCCGGCTGAAATAGCCCACAGTGGCTGGCTGCTGCTCTCGTATAGTCCTAACAGGGACGAGACGACTGGAGATGGATCCCCTCTGTCATTCTCCACTCGAGCATGCCAGACTCTATTTGAAGAGATGAACCATGTTTGAGTTCACGTCTCTAATTAGCCACATAGGCCCTTTTCCTGCTCAGAGAGCTATTATACTGCCTAATAACAGCCACTGCAGAGCCATGAAAGGAAATAACTAACACTCTCAGTTTAGATATGCCATTGTCTTGAAGTCCAAAATAAACGAGAGCACAGAATTGCATTTTGTAAGGATTTGCAAGTATGCTAATAGCATTATAAGGAGATGCGGTACGTGTGCATAAGCTAGAGTGTCCCGTAACAATGAGAGAAATGCCAGAGAACTGGGTCTCAGATGATTAAGAGCTGCCTCTTTCCCCAGGCGTGTTTGTCTCTAGAGACACATCATCTTCCTGATAGTTTCTAGGCTGAGCTTCGGCCCTCCGACAGATGACAGAGAGAGACGCCCAGCTACTCTTCCTTTGTCTGGTTCAGGAGGGCAGACCGTTGCATCTAGCTTTATTTATCTTACAAATGACTCTATCTCTAGGCACCGGTGTTTGACTTCACAGCAGGATGATTGAGAGGGTGTAGAGCTGATCTGATCTCCACACTCGTCCTCTCTGTCTGTTATACATTTTTTTCCTTACAGACACTTGAAATTCATGAGGGCTCCTCCCATTAGATCCAAAACAGGTATTTTTCTTCACTTGCCAACTCTCATAAAACATCCAGCTAATCACATTTGATCTGGTCTGCGTTTCACTTCTTATTCTATTAAAAGATACCTCTGTGTAATCAAAAACCCTATGTGTATCTCTGTCTTTCATTTCTTTATTCTGCTACAGACAAAAACATGATTCTTCATTTCCTAATTAACCAACATAAGGGCTCGTAGAGACGTGAAAATAGAATGAAGCATAGATTGTCCTCTGAGTAGAGGCAATTACCACATTTTCCTTGACGGCACAGGTTGCCAAAATAGTTGTTTCTCATTGTTGCCCTGGTCTTTTTTCCTCCGCTTTTCCTTTACTTGCCTCCTATGGAGACTGACCTACATGGAGAAGAAATGTCAAGCGTAAGGCAGTGAACAGATGAGAGAAACAGCAGAGAGGGGAGACAAAAGCAGACCAAAGCCTGCACTCAGATCCACTCATGCAGGAAATGGAAAGAAAAAATAAGATCCACTCTTTTCTCTCTATGCTTCCCTGGAGAGGTCACCTGTTCTCACAGTTACATGGTGAACGTGGTCAGATGTGTGTAAGGTGCCACATCCCACATTTGATTGTTAACAAGATCAAAGCCTAATTACAACCCGAGAGAATATTTATATCTGTGCACTGTTGATTTACATAGTCATAGCATTGTATTTGAGCTATGTTTTCATGTTGTTTTCTTTGTTCTTACTCATCACAGTGGGCTCTGACCCTAAAACACATGAATCAGCCACAAACTCTGACATGTTATGAACTTGCCTGGCATATTTTAGACTCATTATACCCGCTGTTACATTCCATCTATTACAAAGGCTTTAAAGCATAATAGACTTAAATAAATTCAGCAGGACGTTACACATCCATTCAGAAAGGTCTAAAAAAAAGAATACACAGCATGATATACAAAGTTTGAGATGTAAGACCCCCCTTGTGTGCTTTATTGAATAAGTAATCATTGCATCTCTGAAGGTTTACGTCCTTCATTATCTGTAGTTGTTGGAACTTTACTTAGCTTTTACTTCATGTCTCCAGTAAATAATTCATAAGACCTACCATTAACATAAAAACAGTCAAGCCACAAAGCTTTTTCCGTTAATTTTATTGTGTCAATCAAGCAGCATGAGCAGATTCTCAGGCGATAGGCTGAGGTAACAATTTATGAAGAGTGACAACCCGTTGAGAAGATGTGCAAAAAGAATGACAGGGATTTAAGAAAAAAAAAGGTATGCCTCACACCTTAAAAAATACGCAATTGCCACTAGAGATACTACACAAGACAAAATTTGATATTTGTGTCATATATCCCTATTATCACATCTCTGGTGGTCTCCCAAAACAGGAGATCACTTTCGTTCTTTAAAAGCGTTTTAATCTCAGTAGTATATTTCATCATATTAATGTTTTCTTTTTTTCTTTTTTCTCCTTACAAGAAGTAAGGATGTCATTGTAGGCATTTCATATGGGTTGACTGAAAGAACTGACGCAGAGCCTCTGGGATACTGTGTTCTGCTGTTATTCTTTGAAGATTTGGTTTTGATAACATGGACTCACTTATCCACAGCAAATACTCAAATGTACACCACATTTAGATTAGCCTCTGTCTATACAACCAGTTGTGAATATGCAATGGACGAAAAGACTTAAAGGACCAGTGTTTAAGATTTAGTGACATCAAACTGTTTTGGAGTGTGTGGCTGATTGTCGTGCCACCCTCTTAATTCCTAGTGTGAAGGAAAAACTATAGTGGCCTTGAAACAAATGAAAAATATCCAGACTCAGTAATTGTGGGCCACTGTAGAAACATGACAGGCTCCATGGAAAAGGACCCACGCGGTGTCTGGAGATATGAAAAGCTCATTCTAAGGTAACAGAAACACAATGGTTCTAATGAAAACATATTTATGCATATTATATTTGATTTCTATAATATTTTATGAATAGAGCCATCTAAATCTGGAGCTTAAGCCTAAGACTGCAGTCTTATAACTAAGACTGCTGTCTTAGTTATAAGAAAAATATATTGGTATTGTTTTTGAGGTAGAACTGATGATTTTGGCACATGGTATTCATTGAAAATAGTTTTACCTTGCTAATTTTGAAAGACCATCAAATCTCTTACTCCACATATTAATAACACAAAACCTTTTTGCACTCAGTTGTCAGTTTATTAGGCACACCTAGCAAATAAAACAGCAAAAATCTTATCAAAGATGCTTCTGTGATGCTGTTGTTGTATTAGGTGTTTCAAATATTGATTTCTTAAGTTACGCCTCTGGATATCGATATGTTGGACAAGATATTGTATCATCCGGCACACCATCTTTATTGAGCCTAATTTCATTTGGCTAGGATTCTTTAGTGGGTTGGTGTATGTCCCCTGGTGCTTGAGTGAATGAGTAATATAATTTTGGATGTCATCACGGTGGTTTCATTGGTCTCATTGGTCCAAACAATAGGTCTTATAAAAAGATATAATATTACAATAATTATGTAAACAAAAATATGATTTGAGTAATGTCTGAATAAATAAAACTCCAATATATACAGTACCAATCAAAAGGTTGGACACATAATCCTCATTTAATTTATTTATTTATTATTTTTTATTTTTGTCACTTTCTACATTGTAGTTTAACATTGAACACGTAAAAACTATGAAATATAACACATTTGAAACAATTATTTAGTAAATAAAAGAAGTGAAAATAGTCATCGAATTGGGCTTTTTACTGTATACCCGCACTACCTCTGAACTACACAACCGATGGTCTCAGATGCATTAAAAAAGGCAAGAAATGCCACTAATTAACTCAAGGCACATATGTTAATTGAAAAGCATCCCAGACACAACCACACATTGTTTACCACCTAATTACAAAGAATTACATAAATAATGTATTAATTAATAGTTTTGATGGCTTTGTGTAAATCCTAATGTAAGAAAGTAATAAAAGATAAAGAAAAAACACCTGTGACTTTTTTTTACTGGTGCATAGATTTGACACAAGACTAAGGCAGACCAAAAATAATTTTATTTTCCACTTGACCTTTAACATTTTGAGGTGTTTGTTCATATTTGACCCACGATCTTTGTAATAGCCATTAAGCAGAAGTTGCAAGGTCATGGCCAGTATCAACCTGCTGATACTGTAGTTACTGAGCAATATGTGGGGACCAGGACCTCTCTAAAGGTAATTTATCACGTTCATAAGTAACTGGCTTAAACTCCACTGAGGCTCCATGTTTCATGGAACTGCCAGGCTGTAACTACACTTTGTCAAGGTGGACGCTTCAGGGTCAAATATGTACATTTGTGGCTCCACAAGGTGATCTGTTGATGATGGTAAAAGTCACCACTCTGCCAATGACCTCTTACCAAGTCCCACTGATAACAATTCCAGGTTTATTCAAGTTTATGAGGAATAGTTTGAGAGTTAGAGGAATATGCTTATTTGCTTTCTTGTTGTGCATTAAGCATAATGCTAGAACCAGGATGCTATTAGCTTAGTATTAAGACTGGAAGCAGGGTCTGGGTTTGCTCAGTCAAAAATTTGAGTCTTAGGTGTTTGAATGGACATCTTACAGTGGTGAAAAGAATTAAGTATAGACATGTAACATTGGCAATCAGCATGGAAGCAGGTAAGTGTATTTCCCAAAATATCAAACTAGTCCTGCTTTCAAAAATAAGATTGGCACTTTTGGTATTTTAATTGTCTCCTATTCTGAAACCCCATTTTGTTTGCTTCCTCCAAGACCCAGAACCTTGCTACGTTGATGTTACAAATAATAGAGGGTGTTCTTGTAGAAAATAGCTCAAGAAAGTCTAAAGTGTTTGAGTGTATTTCTTGTTAAAATTGCATTGCTTTTAATACACACTCAGCATTCAGCAAAACATTCAGCTGAACCATATATACCAAAGCAAAGTGCTACAAATATCTATCTGGTACAAACTACCACAGCTATTTGAAATGAGAACGATCCTACACACAACCTCAAATCATTTCACACATCTTTCCCAAACAAGCACTACTTTGACATAGGATTCACATTTCACAAATTGTTCAAGTATCTATGGCCTATATTTGAATGGTATTCAAGTGATGCCCTACAGCAGAAACACATGCCTTGAATTCCCTTCTGAATCGCACAGAAACGTTGCCTTGGACTGTAAAGATAGATTATGCTTTTTATGTACCTCTATTCTCTCGCATTGCCTATATCTGTCTCTCTCATGTAAATAAACACAGATGCAGGTTTAGAAAGCACAGGTTTCATAGGAATATCTCTGCCATGTCAATGTCTGACTTAAAACGTATAATAGTGTCTACATCTGTTTCTCCCGTCATGTCTAAAAGCAGCCTCACTTTGTCTGAAATACATTTACATAAAACATTTTTTTAATTGACCAATACATTTTGGTGGATTATCAATCATTTCTAGACATGTAACTCACCTGCAAGTGTTCATCTTGAACATACTGCAGGGCAAACTAGTTTATATGAACATAATAAATATGGTAGAAGGCACTGTTCTATTTCTCAGTTATTTTCCATATAATAGGAATATGCATATCTCTTTTATCTGTGTTTGCATACACAGTATACTAAAATTAGGTTTTCTCTGAAATATCCAAAAATCTCCAGCAAACAGACTCTAGATCTACACCATCGTCAAAACATAAATGAATTCATCCACAGTGCAAATGTTGTGGAGAAATTGCTGAAGTGAATGGTCAATGGTGAGGTCAGGAGGGAAGAAAGCGTTCAGGAGCCTCTGATGTCTTATGCTGTATTATTTATTGATGCTTGGCCAAGGAGAATAAGAGACACTCTCAAAGTACACTAAGTTGTGCCTGAGTCTGTCTCACCTTCTGCCCAACTGGTGGATAGACTTTAAACCCCAAAATAACACCACAAATACTATACGCCCAGAATTAGTCAAAGAGAATGTTTTTACCCATGTTTGTGTTACTGTCAGCATATTCTAGTTTAAAGACACAGATGTTTGTTTACACAGATTGGAACGTCAATGGCAAGCTATCTATTATGTCTAGGAAGGCAGCAACAGGTCTCTTCGACCCTGGCCACCACAGTGTTGAGACAGACTGGCACTTGCTGTTCTCAAGCAAAGCCAAACAATTAATACTGCTGAGGACCTCAAGGCTCACACGTGACCCCGTGTAACCTAAGG
Source organism: Larimichthys crocea (assembly GCF_000972845.2). Taxonomy (NCBI): domain Eukaryota; kingdom Metazoa; phylum Chordata; class Actinopteri; family Sciaenidae; genus Larimichthys; species Larimichthys crocea. The sequence goes on from NC_040028.1 coordinate 7,436,686, forward strand.
GTAAAAAATTCCATAACAGCGAACAGCAGTGACCTGCAGGATGTCAGTAGAATCAATTACTGTTGGTCTTTTTCGTCTCTTACACGCTTGTGATGAGTGGCAGTGCCTAGCAGATCACAAGCAGCATCTGAATAAACCACACTTAATATCAACTTGGAAAGTTGGCCAGAAAAACTACTTGTACGTTTATAGCAGCCAGGTCGAGGTAGTTGGGGTAACTATATATAAGATTCTCTCATCAGTACTAACTTCTATTGGGAACACTAGAACAACATTACCCACAATCACAACACATTTATCTCTGCTCTCTCTACATAAATTTAGCTCCACAGAGTTGAAAGGCATCCATTTTAAAAAGCTTTGTTTGTTATGTAGTATACTCACAGAAAAGCTACTGTATTTCCACAGCCTTACATATAAAAGTGAAATGTTACATTTTAAAACGGTGCAACAGAAGGATAAAGATCACTTTAACAATAAGTGTTTTTTTAACCCTAATGGACAATGACTGCGTCAACATCCAGATGGATTAAAAGTATCCTATTACAGTATATAATAGATATACAGATAGTATGCCTTCCACATTTTTATCCTAGAATGTGGATGGAGTGGTGGCAATAGTGGGGAACCAGCTGTAAGACAGATCTGTCTGCCAAGGGAGGCCAAGACCAAGACCAGATGCTGGCAATATTCCCTTGATAGCTGGATGAGCAAGAAGCACGCACGCTGCTGTTGAAAACGTGGGCAGCAGAATTGAATGACAAAGGTCTCCTGGGTTCAGAGTAGGTGTGAAACAGTATTTGCTTTTTGGTTTTGCTCTCAGCTTTGAGAAACATGTGTAAAGACTCTGTGAGATACGGCTCATCTGAGATTGTCATCAGTGCCATTAGAAGGTTGGTACATCACTAGTGTTTGCTCTTAACAGCAATAGGGCTCATTTGTGTGTAGGGAAAACTGGACCAGGTGTCTGATAAAAGGTCTATAAAAGTCTGATAAAAGCTTGCTGAACACACATCTATCTCTAATATAAGAAGCATTAAAATGGGAGGGGGGACTTAAAATAGTATTTAGTTATTCGAATCAGAAATGACCATAGATGTTAAAAGCCCCACAATAAGTCATAAAACACAGTAGATAAAACAAGAGATTTTCAAATTGCTTATGAACAGTAGATTTGAAGATGGTCTTCACTGTGACCAGAGTGGTGTTTGGAAAAACACCATTTAGACTTCATCCTCTGGTGATTCAGTCTCAGTTAACAGGTAATAAGGGGTCAGCCCAGTATAATAAAAACAGAGCCACTTCACTAGTAGAAGGTGATGAGATCAAATCAATTGCAAAGAGCCCCATGAAAATAAAAACTAAAGTAAGAATGTGTGGTATTAGTGTTGCTTTAGGTTAACACCATGGCTTTATTCATATATGGTCACTTTTCATTCTCAAGGTCCAGTCTCATAAATGTTTTCAAAAATGGGCACTTTACGTATTCAGAAACCGTGGCAACAGAAGTAAATTTCCCATTTACTGTCTCTATAGACATAGCTTTGAACCAAACCAAGCAGCAACAAAATGAATGAGATTTGCACAGGCTGAAAATAATATAAACTCTGTGCTTTCCTGCTTGAAAAAAAAACAAAAAAATGTGATGGAGAGTAGTGGTACATTCTCACATTGATCTGGTCTCACTAACCAGGCATGATTCAGTTCAGTTGATCTGTTTTTAATACCACAAACAACAATAAAATGTGATTCTGAAAAAAAAGAAGAAGCTGAAATCAGATAACCTGTCTCACCATATGATAACTACCTGACACCGTTAAAACATTTTTGCCAGTATTACATTACACTATGGGACAATTGCCTCAGATTACTGCCTCTGAAATCATAGAATTCAGCGTTTAGATCCTTTAAACAGTTTATCTTTTCTCAGTAATGTGGATATCTAAATTCAAACTGACATCAGTGTTCATCAACCTGCTGCTGCAGTGGAAGGGAGACAGGTGTGCACTGTTTTGCCCAATCAGTCTGCCGATTATCCCTCTGTAAAGGGCCAGCGGCAGCGGCACCACTGACAAGTGACGGGATTAGCAAGAGATGCAATTAAGGCCTCAGCAGGAAATCTGTGTCTGACTCACACAGATAGGATTGTAGCTGCATCTCTACACATGCATGCATTGTACTCCAAATGTGAAGTGGAAAGCTTACCTTGAGTCACATATGATGACTTCGCCATCAATTTATTTATATGTGTGTGTCTCGGAGTTGGTTACTAGCAATTATCTACAGGATTCACTACTGCAAACCAATTATGAAATGCAAAATTAATAAAGCTGGTATGGGATTATCTTTGGAAAAAATACACAGAAATATGTCAAAGATTAAACAGCACTGACACTCAGATCCTTCAATATGCATAGGAAATGTTCTTTAGTTCAAAGCATATTTCACATTAGATATTCAATATGCAAACAAGAGTAGAGATGAAACTAATATACCTCAGTTAATCTTCAGAATAAGGCCTCATACGAGAATCATTTTTTAAATGATCTACCTTTGAGAGTTCAGAATTTTTCAAGGTCAATTTTACTCACTGTGGACAAAAACAAGCGGACTGGAAATAATGTGAGCAAGGTTGAGATCATTAGGCTGACCGATTTTAGATGTATTAAATAAATAAATAAAAAACACACCCTGCTCGTTCATTTCAATGAGACCATTCTCAGCACAGAGGCCTCCAGCAAAACAACGCTGAGTCATCCTATAAAAAAAAGTAGAAACTTTTTCTGCAGCAACACAACACAACAATTTCCCAGTAGATTATGAATGCAGTATTTCTACCGCTTAATATGCAAGATAAAAACATTGCTGCTGTGATAACTTTCCAGAGTTGTAAAATCCTGTATCAGAGTGTTTTAAACTTCTGTCAAGTGTTTTTGCATCTGATCTGATTTGATCTGTTACTCGAATTGGGCTTTCTGGACTCTCTGAAGCAACAAGCTCCTACCAGCACTGTTTTCAGTCTGAAGACCAGATTAGATAGCATGCCAATAGTATTGCACAAATGGAAATACTTTTTTTTTTTTCTGTTTTCTTAGTTACTACAAGGTTTTTGGTGTCTAACATTGCTTGTTTTAAACAAGAGGCGTGTCCCACCAGGGACCGGTAGAATTTAGACTAGAGTCTGATCAATAATTTAAACAACGATAAGAACATGAAAGTGCAATTTTATTACAAAGTTCTGGTGACCTATATTCAAGCACCCTTAACTCACTATATTTACAGCATATACAACTTCAAATAGCATGAGGTCAACAAGTCAGGACCGCCAGTTCTATTCACATTATCAGTTCATGCAAGTACATGAGTAGTCACAGCTCTGCATCCAAAGTGGAGAGTAAGCTGGTGTTGCTTTCTTTTTCATTGCTCCATCAGCTAACCTTGTAACTCTTTTCATGTCCCCAATGCTCTCAACACTTTTATGTGTGTCTCCAATTATGGCCGTCTCCCTCCCTGGCTCGCTCTAGGCACACTCATGTCCTCACTCTTTACACACACACACACACACACACACATATCTGTCCTCGCTTTCCTCTGCTCCTCTGTCAGTGGATGGTCTTTGCAATGTAAGGACACGCCGCTCATTCCCATTGTAATGACCTCCGCAGAGACCTGGTGAAGCTGTTTTATAAATCCCTGGTTGTTTGTTGGAGGACTGTTGCCATATTAATAAAGACTTGTGGCACAGTGTATGGTGTGCAGATCAGCCCCTTGTTATCGGTTTGCATGCCATCACGAAGATGCCAGCATCCAGATGAGGGGTCATTTGCAAACATTACAAAGGATACTGCAGCACTAGGTCCCAAAGCATTTTCAAAGACCCTTTCAAGCTCTGTTGACGCTTATAATTACTGTGCAGAGACTTATGCCACATTCTAATCACACAAGATCCAGTGTGCGCGCAGGCTGCCAGTGGAGAAAAACATTTACCTCAGTCTCATATAGTGGTAATTAAAAGTATGATGTGAGAATTTGTGGAGGCTTTATGTCTCCCACCTGGTGTCCCATATTGCAAAAGTGTGTCAACACAGGCGGTAAACACAACCATTAATCAACATGTGTCAGCATTCCAAGGTAATGGAAATCAAAAATTATTGGTGATAATACACAACATTAATATCGATGCTTCTATTTATGGAAATAGAACCGACAGTAGAGTATTTCGCTAAGCAAGATTTTCACTAAGCAAGGTCCAACATATTAGCCGACATCTCAAAGTGGGGCTGCAACAACCCATCTCCACTTGCAGAATTGAAAAATGCCTGGTATTATGCTGTAGTAGACGAAAGTAGCGAGTATATAAATGTGTAATCCCATTCAAACTTTTAACAAATGCATTCAATGTTTTTACTTTGTTTGTTTGTTTTGAAATGCAATAAAGATTTGATTCAAGAAATGTATGATTATGTGTATTTAATAAATCTTGAATTCTTTTTTCAATTCTTTTTTTTTGTATTAAATGTATCTGAAGTTTTGTACGTTTTATAAAAGTTATATTTATTATATGCCTATATTTAAAATATATGTGCAATGCTTGCAAAGGATGGCTTTCTCTCATTTTCCTTGTCAGATGCTCCTGTTAAACACCACACAGTGTTGAAGTTTAGATATGAATTTATTCATTTCATATATTTTAATTATGTTTCATACTCTAGCATTTATCATCTAGTGTGGCTGTTGTGGCCTCAAATGTAAAACTACAGTCCAACAATAGCTGAGCTAAACCTGCACTGGAGTCTTCTTGCAAAGAGAAATCTGTATATTAACCCATATCTCCAGACATGTTTCTAGCAACCTGACAAATGTGAGCCTAATATTTACTCTCATACCTCCGTTTCGGTTTCACAAACTTCTGAGAAATATATCTAGGTCATTTGCTGCTAAATGCTCCACTATGCTCACCAGATGGTTTCTGCTTCAGTCTGCTGTTTGCTGTCACAAAAGCTAAAAGATAATGATAATAATGATAGCATCATTTAAAAAGTAGTGAGTAAATAAATGTTTAATCCTATTCAAACCTTTAACAAACACATTAGATGTTTTTAGTTTGTTTGTCTGTCTTTTATTCATTTAATACATCTTGAATTATTTTTCAATAGTTACTAAAAGTATCTGAAGTTGTGTACATTTTAGAGAAGTAAAAAAAAAAAGTTATATTAGGGACCCTGACAGCAAAGGCCCTGTCTTGTTTATTTTTCAGCCTAGACGTTGGAATGGTTAACAATGCCCTACCAGAGGATCTCAGATTACATTCTGGCTCACAGCAGCATAAAATGTCAGAAATGTGGGGAGGGCCTAGTCCATGCGTGGCCTTTAAAGTATTTCCAATGATTTTAAAAGCAAAGATAAACAGGTAGCCAGTGCAAGGATGCTAAAACATGGGTGATCTGGTCACACTTATTTGGACTGAGTTGAAAGCTGAGCAGCAGCATTTTGGACTAATTGATTTCTAACTGAGACAAGCATAGTATATAGAGAGTTACAGTAGTTGAGGTGGGAGGAAATAAAAGCTGAATGAGTTTATCCAGATCTATAGCTGAAATAAAAGACTTAACCTCAGCTATATTTCTCATATGATTAAAAAGATGACTGAACAACTTCCTTTATGTGGTGTTAGAAACATAGGTCCTGATCAAAGTTATTATTAAGATTTCTGGCTGAAGATTTTGCAGTTTGAAGTTACTAGTTCAACAAGGTTTGCTTTGATGTGACTTATTTGTGGGGTGACTAAACACAATGATGTGAAAATGCTCAGCAGAACTGAGGGACACTGCTATTTTTGTGATATTATTCTGTGTGTTTGTCACTAAGAGCAACCCTTTTCATGTTACACATTTGATTTGGTGCACAGCGAATACAGAAGCATTTAATAGAACAATTTTAGCTGAAAAAAGAAAAAATAAATAAATTAAATTATTGTGTCACTGTATTTGATGCACACATACATTCAGAACACACAACTATTACCTTTCCAAAGGGGGGAAAAACAATTTTGAAAGAGAGCTTTCTACCCAGGTATACCTTTAAGATCAATAAATGTCACTGTTCATGTGGTGTATGAAACGTCTGTATTGCAGAATGCACTTGAAAGTTTCCTAAAGTGGGGGAAATTGGCCTTCTAATGACATGCTGTCAGTAATGAATGTCAGTGGCCAGATGCTTGCCCACAGCCTGAAAATGAAATTGGCACTTTTCTAACAGCATTCCTGCCAGTCCCAAGGACTCACTACCTCCCATTTAATCTGTCACACACAGCCATTATATGCAACAGTGATGATTATGAAAAAAGATCTGCATCCTTCCGGGGGCCCATGTGTACTGTGCGGTTGATTAAAAACAAATCCCAGAAAGTCATTGGAATCCATTAGAATCATTTCTGAGCTGTCGTCTGTCTGACGTGTGGTAACTCTAGCAACCACAGCTTCACTGGCATCTTTGGGTGATAGTAAAATCATCTGTGAGGTCACATTAATGCTAGTAAAATAAATGAAAAATAAACCGGAGATGCCGTCCATTCACTCTTATTTAAATTGGCTAATACTCAGTTAGGTAAGCAGAGATGATGACTGCTAAATTACCTACTAATCCTTAACTCTGATAAATCTGTAGGCTGCATCCTTTAAGAAAAAGATTTAGTGGCCGGATTTCTCTCTGGCTATGAAATGAAAATATACTATCACATTTTAAAAACATAGTACGGATGTGAGTAAATGTAGCACTCACTATTATCAGCTGCTTGGCTACTAGCTGACTAACATCCAATCAGATGGCTCATTAGAGGTGTCAGAGTTTCTCAGTTCTATGATGCACTGTGATGTGGACGTGGAGGATTCTGCATAAATGCAGTAAAAGAATATAATTGCGATGGCACGGCCTTCACAAGCAATTTGGGGTTCAATATCTTTCCCAAGGACACTTTGACATGCAGATCGGAAGAGTCTGGGGATCAAATCGCCGATCATCTGATTAGATGATTATTATTTATTTAATTTTTCTTCCTTCATTTCATTTTACCAAATAAGTCAATTGAGAACCAAAAACACATCTAGTATTTTGGAAGTGGACCTTTGGTGACAGAATTGTTGTGCATTTGAATCGTTGACAGGCGAATCGTAATTATATCAAAATGTGACACCAGTGAAGATTGTGGGGGTTGCAGAACCCTTTACTTCCCCAATCTTCTCCTATTGTGTTCATTTTGTTGTTTTGTTTACTAAGATTGAGGGGGGATAAGTTCCCCCAACAGAATCTTTGTTGCTGCTCTGATCCTTTGAAAGATCCGACAAAGAGCAGAGCATTTTGCACACAAGGCCATCTTTTAGAGAGAGAGAGAGATTTACCATCAAGGCTGAGTACTTTGAGTGACACAAAATAATGCTTGGCAACCATTAACAATGACCTCTCATTTGGTGCTGGCTTTTATGGTTGCCATTATTAAGATGTTATCACAATCATTGCTTTTACGGTTTTATTTTGCTTCAAGTTATTTAAAAAGATGAATGTAATTCCGAAGACATCAAAACCCACCCTGAAAATACTGACGCTTGTCCTTGTAAAGGCAAAAGATATTTAATCTTCAGTAAAATAGGTAGTATTAGGCTGCAGTAAGTGGGCTATTAAAGACTTTCTGTTCAGTTAGGATGAAATATTATCACTGAGATTTGAAGAAATTCTGTATCATTCAAAGCTTGCATACTATTCTCTTGTTTCTCCCAAGAAAAGCGTTGAAATCTTAAATATGCAGCAGGATGAGGAACAGAGCATTCCCTTTAGGCCACATAAAAAGAAACATTGAGCTTCCCTAATTAAACTGAACTCTCCCCTTCAAAACTGCGAGCAAGGTTTTAAGAATATAATAGAGCCTCCTCAGGCCTTTTCTTAGCCTGATATTGTTCTCCTGCATCAGCTACTCTCCTGGAACACTGCAGGCTACAACAATCAATAAAGAGCAACTTCATAAATTGGAAATATCTCCACCATAAAAAACACTTATTATTTTAAAACAGGCTATGGACATGGTAGAAATTCTTGATTTAAATGCATTAAATGCTGAATGGCACCACATCATAGAGCTGGTAAAGTTAATGGTCTGTAATCCTTTGTAATAATCCCAGGATACTAACTGAGTCACACCAATTACGTGATAAATCGCACAAATACCCAAGTGCATAAAATAATGTTGGAGAGAGAGAGAGAGAGAGGGAGAGAGAGAGAGAGCATGTCCTCTTAAGTTTTAATAAATTCATAATGAGGATTTGAAAGAATAACTTCAAATCATCATATATATGGTCAACTTTCCCAAGCTATTTGTTGTCATTTTGTTACCGTCTCTGACAAATTTTAAAGATGGTTGTAAGGGTAACTGTGTAAGTATGTCAAAACAACTAGATTATACATTTGCTGCCTTCTCCAAAATCACATGGGAACCTCTTCACTGGGACTAGATGACATTAATAAGTGGAAACTATCTAGAAATCCTTAAGGAACTCCTGAATCAATTTTTGTTCTCTTTGTCAGTGACATGGCTGTTGCGGAATGACCTTCAAGTAGCAAATGAAATTACTATAAGTATAAGATGGAAGGCTAGAAAGCATCTTGGCTTGTAGAGTTAAAGATTGTACTGCTCAGTGCTCTTTCACTAAAGAACAGTCTTAATACAGTGGGTCACAACACAGGCATTCAAAAAATTACTCAGCAATCAGTTCAAATGCCAAGAGTAGGTTTCTAGCATAGCTTTCAATGGCCTATAAATGACCCATATAAAGAAGAAGAAATGCAGATACTTAAGGCAGGAACTCAACAAATGTGAGGGTGAAAAGGCCATCAATATATCAGAGTGCCAGTAATTGCTTCAATAATAATGCTGTGTTATCAATGTTTGTGTGAGTATTTCACTTCCAGCATGAGTAAATCATGAGCAAGAAGGTGATTGAGTGAGTCCGAAACCCAGAAATTCAACACTGTGCGACGTAACTGAGTCACTGGTATTGATCAGTAACCCTATTAACCCCCTTTTCGGTTAGATTAATCTAGATATCTGTCTTTTAATGATCATTATGGCTTTATTCAGCATGGGAGGAAAAGAAAGACATGTCACTTCTGAGGTGTTCAAGGTAAGGGTGCGATGTGATGTGTCTCTGGAGAAAACTCTTTCCTATCTAGCTGCTCTCTCTGCACACTCATGTCTCCATGATGTCTCCATCTCTGCTGCTATCAGTTAATGAAGCTCAGTCTGGAGCATGGAGCAGTACTAAACCAATCTGCAGGACACACATAAGGAGCAGAGGGGATTTGTGGACAGTGAGACACACACAGGATGTTAGCCTGGGGGTATCGGGCTTCAGATTGCGATGTGATAGACTATATATGACTCTACATACCAAATTGAAAATCCTAAACATGGTAATAGAATGAATTGCCTCTAGATTTACTGAATGCTACAAGCGTGGGCACCAAGGAGGCATGTTGCTGAAGTGTAAAAGCCATCTGTAATCGAGTTGGCAGCAAGACCTCTAAAACGAAACAAGTGAAAAATGACAAAGATAGCGGTGGAGGAATACTCCCCTAAGGTGTCTGCATTGCACCAATAAGGAAGAAGTCGAGCCCTCTGGGTGGAGGGTGCAGTCAGGTTCACTGAATTCCACACAAACCTATCAGTCTGAATATGACTTCTCCAGAGGGAGTGGATCCCCCACACTCTGCTGTCTGCAGTGAGCTGTTTTTCTCTCTAGGGGTAATTTGTGGCACCGCATAGTGAAACATCAATTCTCTCTGACGTGTTGTGTAGAGAAAATAGGAACATTTAAAGGCCTTTATTTGTCATCGTTTTTCCTCTGACAAATTTATTACCACGGAGGTCGCTGGCCTTGACACATCCAGCCCGGCGTTATTGTATATCTTTTTCTTTCGTGCGGGCGTCTCTTTCTGCTCAGGATTGGACTTTGTGAATGCAGATGCATGCACTCAGTTGAATCGAAGTGAAGTGAAGCATACTCACCGATGTTCAGACTATTAAACTCGTTGACATTCTGTTGTACTTTCACTTTTGTTATTTGGTGATAACACAGATAATTGCCGCACTCAGCTTTTCTGACAATCATGTTAAAACATTTATGAGCCTAAAACAAAATGGTGCATGGCACAGTGGACAAACTGTTAATACACTAAGTGGGCCGCATGACAAATATCATCAAGTGCGAATACCACTGAGTGCAAATTAGCAACAGTGCAGAATATATTAAACACATGATACCCAATTTATTCATATCTTTGATTTCACAGCAGTTCCAACTTGCAGCAGCTTCTTAACGGTTGGCAGCAAAGTTATGGATGAATACACAGTGCAGTGAGTTTCCATTTCAATTTGACTTGGTTTCTCAAACTTCTCGCCTGAATAAATACTCCATCTGTCTGAGCTGATCTCATCACCAACATTGCATCTAATCCTCCTCCTTAGACATCAGCCTGTACTCGCTGATGATTCTCCTCCAAGTCAGATTACATTGTGGGTCTCTCCAAGGGAATCAAACCTCACGAAGCCTTGAACAGCTTCCAAAGTGACATTTTTATCTGAGCCCTCTTTCCACAGTGGACTTCTTTTCCCATCCCATCAACATTTCTTTTTTTGTTTTTTTTGCATTGTTACCAGATGTGGTGCACAAATCCAGCTATGCATGATGTAATCTATCTTTTCCTGACATGCAAATCCAGCTATGCATGATGTAATCTATCTTTTCCTGACATGTCCACATATGTATGTACAAACACAAAGCTGTGTAAATGTCCACACACTTACATATATATATATATAATATATATAATAATAGATATAAATATATATATATATATATATATATATATATAATATAATATATTAATATATAGATATATATATATATATATATATAGACATAACTGAATATATGGTTGCCAGAATACAGACATAGACACACACATAACAATATAAACTTAGACAGCCACAGACACACACAGATCCCCCCCACCACCCCTACTCTCTCCAATAACTGAAAGGGGTATAGGAAGCTCACAAAGGGAGTAATGTAGCACCAGGGAAAATGCCAAGTGTCTTATTAGTGGTTTAGTAGAGATGGCTGGGAATCGATGAGCGACCCCACTGGTCACAACACAGCACTCCCAGAGACACACATCATGGCACTCAGTCTGCACAATCCATCATCACAAAACCAAAAAAAAAGAAAACTCTTCCACAGCTAAAGACTTTCTCCCTCTTATCCCCCTTCTGTTCAGTGCTTTGGGAGAGACGTGAGAGTGCTGCCAAGCAAAGGCACAAGCAACATAAGGAGTCCCTTATTTTCTTCTTCGGTCCTTGGAGATGACTCCTCTATTCCACCTCCATACTGCAGACAACTTTCTTTACAGAAGTTTTTTTTTCATGTTCTAGAAAACACTTTTGATCAAGAAAAACTTTTAAAAATCCTTTTAGGAAAAGCTGATCAAGGAAATCCTGTTTGAGTTTTAACCCTGCAGATGTCCACATGTACATCAAAGTATCGTTTTGGCACAGTGAAGCATTAAGTGGCTGCAGTTAAGAGCAAGCCACGGTTTAGGCTTACTGGTAGAAATAATGGCCAGTTTACCAGCAATGTGCGCTACATATAAATCGCATACAGATGATTACCAATTTTTTAAGGTAAATATGAAGTGATTTTGACTTTAAAATAGTAATTACTTGTAATGTGTTGTCACCATATCGCTTTGGGTGAGGCATAACACCTTCTCAGTAAGCGTATTGCAGGATTTACAGACTGCTGTGTGTTTTCTTTTAGCAGATATCCTCTTTGACATTTAGGAAGTCAAATTTATTACAGGAGGTTTGGCTGAAAATCACTTTCTTGCAGTGCGTGTGAAGGAAGGCAGCGAAGGCTAACAGCCGTTAACAGTGACAAAAAGTCAAGTTATTGGTGTCATTTGAAGCAGGAAGTTTTACCCAGTTCATATTCATTTCTTTTTTAATGACCTGCTTCATAAAATACAGAGTTTAATTTGTTGGAAGAACTTTGCAGCTGTTGGCTAGTGGTCTTGTGGGTAAACATCGACCTGAACTCTCTGTCCCCTCTTTAGTTTTCTGTGCCATGTAGGTGTTTGCTCTAGAATTACAGACTGTGGAACAACATTTTAAAGTGTAAAAGTATTTTGAATTAATTATGAAACTGTGGCGAGACAAACTAGATTATTAAGGACCAGTCTCAAGACCAAGACTGATCTCAAATACTACAACACTGCAATATTGTATTTTTACTCCATATTAGTAAATAATTAAAGGTCCAGTGTGTAAGATAAACTAGGTAGCTGGCTCTAGGTTGGGGTTTTTTGCACGTTCCGCAGACACTGTAGTTTCTTTTTCTGCTAGCAAGAAAAGGGTTAAGGTTCAATCCCACTGTGCTTTGCTGTGCCAAGGCCGTCTGTGTTGTTCAGGCCCATTTTAGACAATAATTGTGATTCCACCAGAAGCACTGCAGCACATTTTTAGAAGCGTCCCAGAACCGTCTCTCCATTCTACTCTACAGAAAATACGTGTCTCTTCTATGTTTGATGGAAAAGCAGCACAGAGCAGATCTAACTGGCCCAAATTCAGACACAAAAATGGCATGGAGAATCTGATCAATTTTCAAAATAAAACACACCGTACAGACTTCTGTGCTTCCTAATTAAGACGTTTAATCTCATTTGTTGTTGTACAAAAACTGTATCTAGTATAGGATCGATACCACTCTCATGTCTGTGTTGGAGCTGGAGCCAGGGTGTGATTAACTTGGCTTAACATAATGACACAAAACAGTGGGGAAACAGCTAGTCTCGCCCAGGCTCTCCTAGCTAGCTCTGTTACTGATACTTAATATACAGACATGACAGTGATATTAATCTCTAACTCTTGGCAAAGTGGTAAAATATGTCTTCACCAGGCCTCATTTCGTATAACTTCTAGTTCACAAACAAGAGCACCTCATAATTATTCACACATACACTTGAATATTCTCCCATCATGCATGACTGGTTAAGCTTTTTGCAGTCAGTTTAAGCTCACATAAAAAAAAAAAAAAGAGGTTTGCCCCCATGTTCATAAAATGTTTGGATGTTTTGTTCATGATTAGAAACTGACTTGATTTCAAAGACCAGTGCGGCGTACAGCTGCTGCTAAAATGACACCAAGTATGATTAATGAAAGATTAAAGTGGGTATTTGGTCACTAACCAATCAACAATTTCTTCCTCTCATTCTTCTGTCTCTTAAGCAAGCTGTTGTGAACTTATTGAAAGAGATGGGGTAAACAAGGTTATTCCACATGAAAGGTGTGTAGATTGCCTGGCAGCAGTGAAACAGACAGGGAAACAGCTGGTGGCTAATGGTGTTTCTGAAGAAGAGCCGCTGTGATTCTGACCATCTTCATACTGCTGTTTTTCCCCATCTAACTATTTGAGAAGGCTTAGTCTTATGATGACTTCCTGATTTACCTTTGTCCATGTCTGCACTCAGACAGAAAATGAGTTCTAAAATGCCAAAGTGGCTCATGGGAACCATTGTTAAGTGTTATTCAGTAAAGCCACTGAAATAACTGCCTGTCAAAAACAACCCAGCATACACTCCGCTGGCTGCTCCGAAGCCCTGCTCACCTGGGACAAATATTATTTAGAAATGTGAAGTGATTTATGACCATTTCAGGGTCTGTTGGTGATTTTAGTCCAGTGAATATACCGGGTGGCTTCAGAAGTTAAAACTGCACACATAACATTGTGGAGTTGTAATGATAATATTAACAATACATTTAATTTGTGGTATTTATCCCCCGAAAAATCTAAAAGTATAATAAGCATAAATTATAGGACAATATACAGAGAGAAGCAGCAAGAATCAAGATTAAAGTGAGCAGGACTAGAAAGTTTAGACACCTGCCTACATATGTTTGTATGTTTAAAATCATGGATCATTTCCAGTTAGTTTGTGTGCGTAAGTGACAATATGAATGACAGCAGGTGATCAAACTGATGTGAAGTGAAGTCCCTTTGTCTTGATCATGTCTTCAGCGCTCAGCAGTGGTACACAGTAAGCACTTACTCAACTCATTTTGAAATACAAGTACGTTGATTGCAAATCCAATGGGTGGACACAAGCTGCAGTCTCCTGCATAATAGTTGAGCGTGTGGAAAGTTTACATCCATCAATTCCATTGCGCCTATGTACCTTCAGGCCCTTTAGAAAGGTGGAAACATACACCTCTGAAGAAGTAAATCCAGATTGTAGAAGTACGTCTTCAGGGTTTAAATAAATGCAACTGGACAAAGAGTTACAGTCTGCTGCTTTTCATCTAAAATGTTTTTAATCCTCACCATTGTGCCAGGATCTGGATCTATACACTTATTGCTCTCTTTACCATTTTTCCACCTTTAGAAATATTGCACAGCAGCACTGTGGGGCACTGCTCCCAGCCCTCCTTCTGCATCAAATAATGATACTGACTAAAGAAAAGCCTGTGGAAAAGATTATTATAGAAGCATCCATTCTTTGTGCTGTGTGTTTTATTTCCTTTATTTTCTGTAATGAGCATATTTTGTCACTCCTCTTGCCCTGCCTTAAGGTGACAATGAGCTTCTCCTTCACGCTTTCCTCAGCAGAAATCTGTCACACTTATTAGATCGACAGACACGTATAGAGCAAGATCAACAGAAACAGCGTTTGTTTGTGTGTTTGTGATATAATTTGTGTGGCTTCTAGCTTTATAATCAGTGTTTCTGTCAGCAGCAAAACACATTATCGTTTTGTCACTTGAAGGTTTTGAATTTCATCTCCTCCATTTCATGTATAGTTTGCCAAATACCTAAAGGGTGTTTACAGACTTTTAGATAATTAGTCTGGATTATTTAGATTATTAGACCCTCTTCTTCTTCTTTTGGTTTAGCTGCTGTTAAAGATGGCTGTGACAAAAACAGGGTTGATAAGTGGAAATAGGAACCTCATTACAGCCTGAAACCAAAATGCTCTTAGAGGAATATTTGATATTTGGGTACACATACTTATGTGCTCTCTTGCTGTGAGCTAGATGGTAAAATTTAGACCTCTCTTAAATCTGTCTGTACACCTACCACACATCATGGATGCCATGAAGTCAGCATTTCCGTTTTACAAAGAGATCATACAAATGCTCTCTGGCATGACAGCTAACAGTTACCATACTAACAGGTTCTGTAAGAAAGACTCTCAAGTGTCAGCCTTGATTAATACAGACAAATCAGCAATGAATTTAGATCCATGTTGTATTCTTGAGTCAGACAGAACATGATTTTAATTGTGGTAAAAACTGGGACAATGTTGACAACTGGGACGTAGTGTATTACAGATATTTGTCTATGAAAAACCCAGCCTGAAACCAGGATAATCCCAGACAGCATCTTTGATAAACCAACAGTGACATCTTACCACCAGTCAGACTAAAGTTAATTGCTCGTTGCTGGTAAAGTCAAGCTGTCAGTGGCCAAACTCCGAACTAAGTGTTGTTATTAATAAGATATGAAAGATATTCATTTTTTTGGCCATGGCCATGTGACTTACTGGACTCTTCTGACACCATGAGGTTGCAAAGCAACTAAAAGGAAATCCCGGAAGTCACTGTGCTTGTTTCTAATCATCGGTTTTCGTACTGACAGCTAGTTGTTTCACCCCCATTTCCAGTCTTTTAGTTAAGCTAAGCTAACTGTCTCCGACTTGTAAGTTCATATTTACCAAACATATGTGAGAGCATCAACATTCTCATCTAACTTGGCACAATTAATCTCATGTATATCACTTATATGTCTTGACTTGAAATATCACAAATGTCACAATGCAAGTGGTAGATGTTCAGCATGTTAACTGTCATGTCTTGATAAATCAAGTTTTCAGTTCTCCTTATGTCTCACCTCCTGTCTTGTCTTTTGGGTCTCCGCCTTCCCCTGTGAGTCATCCCTGCTTCCTGATTACCTGCCTCCCTCAATGTGCCTGATTGTGTTTCCCCTCCCCTGTTCCCTCTGTATTTAGTCTCTGTGCTCCCTTTGTTTGTCGCCAGTTCGTCTTGTCTTGTACCGTGTCCCAGCATTTCTCTGTTTTGCATTCCTAGTTTTTTGATTACCTGAACTTCGACCTTTAGCCTGTTTTTTGACCCCAATTATTTACGTATTTGTACTTTCGCCTGTACTCTTTTGGTTTTCCTAGCTTGTCTAGTAAACTTTTTGAACCTTCACTTTTGTCTGCATTGCGAATTTACGTTCATCAAGCTTAAAGTTTTAGATGTAATAAAGTATTTGACAAGTGGAATTTTTTATCTAGTGCTGGTGACAGATGCAAAGACAGAGGATATCACAGGATTAATGCTTCAGGGAGTCTTAAAGTGTGTGCAGAATTTCAATCCATTTAATACTTGTTGGGATATTTACTCTGAAGCAAATTGTTGCACTCAAACAGATGGACTGACAGACCAATATCACCCTTCCTAAAGCCATGCGACTATGCTTAAAAAGAAAGGAAAATAAAATGTGCACGGTTATACTGTGCCAAAACATAGTCACGTCCCAGGCCTTACACAAAGATTGGAGGTACAAGGGATAAAGGAAGAGCTCATCCCCGTCATAAATCCAACTTAATGCAACTGTCTAATCAGTATTCAGCAAAAGGCCCTCCTTCACACATATTTATTTGTTATGGTAACCAATGTGTGTTTGAGCCTTTCAAGTAAAAACTTGTGGCGCTTTCCTAGTAACTCA
The DNA here is from genome assembly GCF_000972845.2 of Larimichthys crocea. NCBI lineage: Eukaryota > Metazoa > Chordata > Actinopteri > Sciaenidae > Larimichthys > Larimichthys crocea. Next base: position 7,453,515 of record NC_040028.1, read on the forward strand.
ACAGAAAAACATTCATGCACATTTGCAACTGTACCAATAAAGAAACCACACAAAATAATGTTTTTTTGTTGTTGTTTTTTTTACAACTTCTCAAGGGTAAAAATTGAGTAAATGAGTTACATATCCAAAGCCAATATAAAAAAAACACCTGTGAAGGACATTACCACTATTGATGAACAGACAGCATATGGTAATGGACAACTAGTCATGCTCAAATCAGCACGACAGACATACCAATCACTAAAAATATTACTCCATCACTACTTCAACACTGTAATTGCCAGAGCTGGTCAGCAACAATAAAGTAAGAAATCCAAACCATGTTTTGTTGTTTCAAAGGTCAATTATTATTATTGTGATATCTTATAAACCGGCAAATCCATCCATCCAACAAATGCTCTTAAACATTAATAATTGACTGTAAAATTTAGAGGGGAGGGGAGTTGCTTTTGAAATGTTTTTTATTCAAGAAAATAAATCATGAACCACAGGCCTATACAGATTATGACCCCCTGTTACGATAATTAAATGAACTTTCTTTAATTTCATGGTGCTGCTACACTCATTAATGCAGGTGCGTACCTTCCTTTTGTGTAGTACATCTGAGCGAACAGGTTCATGACTGCAAAGAAAATGTTTTTTGAAAGTCTACAGACATACTAATATGGATTGAACCAGAATACTTCATTAGATAAAAAAAAGTATTGTGAATTTTTGGAAATTGTTATATCTATTGTTATGGAATTTTCTATCCTTAGGTTACTTGAGGTCACGTGTGGGCCTTGTGGTCCATGGCAGTATTAATTGCTTGTCTTCGACTGGGTGCCACCATATCTCAACACTGTGGTGGCCGGGGTCGAAGAGGCCTGTTGCTGCCTTCCTAGTCATAATAGATAGCTTGCTGTTGATGGTCCAATCTGCGTAAACAGACATCTGTGTCTCCAGACTAGAATATGTTGACAATAACACCTCCATTGGTAAAAACATTCTCTTTGACTAATTCTGGGCGTGTAATATTTGGGGTGTGATCTTTGGGTTTAAAGTTTATCCACCAGCACGAGTTCGTCAGAATGCGAGACCAACTCAGGCACTTCTGATGAACTTTGAGAGTGTCTCTAATTCTTCTTGATCAACCGTCAATAAATAATACAGCATAAGACATCAGAGGCTCCTGAACACTTTCTACCCTCCTGACCTCACCATTGACCTTTGACTTCAGCAATTTCTCCACAAGATCTATCTCTCTTCAATACATTTTGACTGTTGTGCTTTACAACTTACTTACTTGGCACGACACTGCTATCTTAAAAATACATGTGACGTTTGCAGAGGTCGTAGCTAAATCTGACCATGAAAAAAATAATTTTTTACCAGATATCTTAGTCAACAAGACTGAGCTAGAAATGCAGTTTAGTGTTCATTTGTGTGGTATTTATTCAGTTTTGGAAACTCCACGATCTCTAGAAAGCTTTAATGTTAGTTAGCAGGGACTGGAAATCATCTCTGTTGCAAGTCATTACTAAGAGCTAGACTACCTACTGGAGTTTTTTAAAGATTTTTTTTTTGGCGTTTTTATGCCTTTAATGATAGGACAGCTGAAGACAGACAGGAAGCAGGGGGAATAACACGCAGTAAGGGGCCGTTCGATGCGGGATTCGAACCGGGGCCAGGTGCAGCGAGGACTGTAGCTTCTGCACACGGGGCGGCCGCACAACCCACTGCGCTACCAACCGCCCATGAGACTACAGACATGACTGATTTTCAGGTATTAGTCAGACTGCATGTGTCTCCATGGAACAGTGATAATACCAGACAAAAAATATACATATTAGAGAATGAATTGCCACAAATATAAATACATTTTGATTATATGTTTGATTTAGTTGGTAAATGGTACAGTCAATAAAGCAATATTACATTTGAGGGTGTGCTTTACCGTATTAGCACTTCAATGACACTGACCACAATACTGAAGTGCCAGTAATGACCGTAAAGCATTCCCTCTCATGTAATATTGCTTTAGTGACTGTACTCAAACAACCTCTCAGTGATCTTTACACAGAAATGTAACAGTCTACCACATATCTATTGGGGACCAGTAATGAAACATAAAATAACAAGGGAGAATACAGGGCCAAAGGCACCAAGCCTTTTATGTCAGAGTTCATCTATAAGTCAACTTCTACAAAATTACAGACACAGATAGCATGGCACATGGAATTTATATGGTAGAAAATACTAATAAAGGCAGCTCACAGTAATTCAGAAGAATCAGCTCTTATACTTTTGATATTGTAACATAAAAAGTCCTAAGATTGATTAACTAATATTGTCTATTTTAGGTCATGCCCACACTAATGAGGGTACATTTGAAAGTACATATACATGAAGAGTACATGAAAAGAGTTCCTCTCAAACCCAAACCCCAAATAAGCGATCATATTCCTCCTTAAATCAAATTAATTAAAATGAAACAAGCCATATTGACTTCTCAACAAAAGTCCTTCTGTTTATTTTCTTTCGACTTCAGTCTATCAACTCGAATTGAGATTCTATAACGGAGCTGCTATTGTGTAACAGCTACATCTCACCGGCTATTTACTGTCAGTATCAGCAGGGCTTTATTTTCCTCAGATGTTAGAAAGTCAATACTGCTCCTTCGATAACGCCCTATCTCTCATTCTGTCGTATTTGGTGATGTGTCATTTAAATGCTTGCAACCTATATAAGGCATAGAGAAATTGTTACATCACATGAAAACCACAAGTAAATCACTGTGAGTCTGTGTGTGTGTACAGGACATTGGCAAGGTAGGGTGAGTCATATTTTTCCTGAGAGAAAATATAAATGTGACAAGTCCATAATTACCATGCAGTAGAATGACAGGTAGGAATCAACATTCGAGAGACTGTTCACTTTTTTTATCCAAAGGGCAACATGATTGGCAGTGACTGGATGCAGATGCGTGACTTAATCTAAATCCTTGAATCATTTGTACGCCACAACACAGTGCAGCCAAGGCACTTTACAACATAAAAGATGAATCACTTTGGACATTACAATGCAAACTGGAGCAAAGGGTTGCCTATTCTTTCAGCAAAGTCCTGTGAGACCAGGACGGATAGCACTGTATCCGGAAAGGAACAACATCCTCTGAATAACTGTTTGATAACTGATTTATACATGCCGCGTTGTTAAATAATTGCCACATAATTTTTCAGCCTTGGTGGACAAGTATGTAAATCTTCTTTCAGTCCACCTCAATACCTGAGGGAGATTGCTATGTAGGTGTACAAAAGGCCATCCAGCAGCAAAGCAATTGGGAAATAGAAAGCCTGCTGATTAGCATGGCAATCGAGAAGTACTGCTATCGGGCCAAACTTCAGTTAATCCCACAGCGGCTGGTTGGGTCAGCATTTCCCCAACAAACACAATTAAGGGTCACATATCAAAAATCAGAAGCGAATCAGAACAAGGTCCGTTCAAACGTAATAAAGTGTATGAAAAATGGATGGAATAGCAAACACATTAATTAAACAGCTGTAAACTATACATGAAGCCTGCCGTGTAGCTTTCTACCTGTAAGTACTGAATCAGATAAACAGCAGCAGGTATACTGTATCTCATAGGACACAATGCCAGAAACAATAGGTGAAATGTCAACCCAATCTGTTATTTAAAATGTATCTAAAAAAAAGCAGCCTGAACTGATAATCTCACACAATAATTCAGAATATTTTTGTTACAGTGCACTAGATCTCAACTTTGACTTATATATGCTTTTGAAGTTAGTTCAAGACTTTGTACAGCATCTGTTTTGCCATATAACTCATATCTCATCATACCTGATGACAGATCAGACAGATTCAACAGCAACACACCCGCAGCACGAGAAGGACTGCTGTGTTGAGGTTTCTAACAATACATGTGTTCGGACTGAATTCATTCATCTTTAACGGCACACACACACACAACTTAAGCTCCTGATGCAATTATTACCCATACGCCTCATGCAGATAGATGTAAGCAGCACTTCTGTATCCTGCTGTTCCCCGTTTTTAAATAGCCTCTAATGAATCGTTACTTTCAAGCCTACCCGTCCACCTTTGACATGAGTTATGTGTTATTGTAGTTATGAGAGCGCGCTGCCAGGATTCATCAGATGGGGTGATTATTGCCTCTTTCAGTTTAATCTGGCTTGGCCACAGCCTTCAATGTTGCATGGAGATTGCATGGAGATGTTTGAGAGATGGACATGTTTTTTTGTTTTGTTTTTCCCCCTTTGCCTCTCACTTTGTTTGTTTTTTGACCTACCACGGAGGGAATAATGTTGAGCACAGATTTACAAATGCTTTTTTTGTATATTTTTTGTTGCTTTTATCATTATCATTTTATACACTCAAGTGTATTTGCCCATATATTGACTTTAAAAAAGACTTTGAGATCTACATTTCACCACACTTTCTATTTACTAGCTTTAGAGATAATCAGTGGCTCTTTTTTTGAAAATCCTGTTTTATTCCCCACTTTCTGGTATTGGAAGTAAAGGGCTTTAAGGGACTAGAATTTTGGAACTGACCTAAAATAATATGTGGTAAACACACATAATCATTTTTAAAAGTAAAAGACAACAGCCAGACTTGATCCAAATAGTTCTGAGGATAACAAGACCTGTTTGACCTGGCACTAACATGGCCAGCAGCACCGCACACCACCAATAAAACAAGCAGAGTCAAAAAGAGTAATATGTGTGTTCACAGTTCACACTCTCTTGCCTGCCCATGTGGTCTTTAGTGAGTCCACTCAGATCTACTTGAGTATCAAGAACCCAAGACCCACATGACCAGGCCAATTTGGATCAGGACTCAGGTCTCCAATACTATAAACCCATTGGACCTATGAAGACCTGTAATAAGAAGCATTTTCTGTGCTGGACTTAACACAAGTAGACCTAGTTTACTGCATAGGCAGTGGAGTTCTTTTTGAGCACAAAATAAAAGTTTCTTTTAAAAATATTCAGGCATTTTCAGTGACAGGGCATTTTTGTACAAACTGTCAAATTGTGTGATGATCTTGTTCCACAATTGTGAACCTTTATTTTTTTTGTCACACCACTCCACTGAAATATTTTGTTTAATTTCTTTATTCAGTATTCTGGATTCACAATAATTACATCCACAGTAGGTGTGCGACAAGGCTCTTCTCCTTCTTGTTTCCTTGGTGCTTGTGTAAATGCTGATAGAAAACGCTATCATTTTGGAAACATCAAAGAAACAATCATTGAAAACCTTGAGGCTAATTTCAATGAATGTACGGTTGTAAAAGAGAACACAACAATGTTCATGGGACTTACAGGCTCTCATGGAGATCAACAAATATACATGGGTTCCTTTACTATCCTGCACTGTAAAAATACATACCTACCAGAGCTTGGCATTAAATTCATGTCTGATGGAAAAGGAAAGAAGTGTTTGAAGCTGCCTTCTCATCTGCCATTCTGTATGAATGTGAGGTTTGACTTCAAGTACCTATAACATCAACTAACCTCTTTATTAGAGGCAGGGCTTTCATTTAAATATAGTTTTAATTGTCTTAACTGTGTGTCCAATGCATTTTCAGTGTCTCCAACATTCCTAGTGTTTTTCGGATTGCATAAATTGGTAGACTGTGTAGAATACAAAGTCACAATCAACCATTTTAATGTGCAGTCGAGCACAGAAGTTTTGTTTTGTTGTTGTTCCATTCTGCAACAGACTTGATTTCATTTTATATTATTTGATTTAATCAAGTTAGCCTGATTAAATCAAATAACACATGATGTGAATACCTGATGTGTGTGATGGGAAGAATGAACAAAGAGTGTACAAAAAAAGTTTTTCTAAGCTCCATTGTGTGCACTTTGTGCGGAGTTGTCACGTGTCATTCGTAATGAATCATCAGAACAAAGGTGACTATAAGCACAACATAAAAACAAGGTTCATTGGAACAGCATTTAGTTTATTCTGCAGCCTGTTTTAAGCAGCCTAGCTACAGATGGTGAGAGAACTGAAGCTCAAGATGAAACACACAAGGTGTAAAACTTCTCATTTAAATGCAAGGGATTTGTGGTGTGTTAAAAATATGGAGCACGCTCAATGTTATTGCTGCTCTCAAAAAACAGATTTAAGCTTCCGGAAAAATAGTTTCCAGGGTTGCTAGCATTCACCCAGTAAGTATATTTCAAATATTGTTAAATAATGGTGAATGCAAAAATACTTTAACAACTCCATTATGTGGATCTTTGAGTCTGTGGTTCGTATTGATTGTCAGCAGATGTTTTCTCTCTGTCTGTTCAGCCAAAATGAATAAAATGCAACATGCATCCTGTATGCAGTAAGAAGCACACAACTAAATTGTATACATCAGTTAAACATATGTATGAAACACTGACTGCAAAAACACAGATATACAGAAAATTAGACATACACTAATGTGAATCGTTTTGCGATTATTGCTTTCATTCTGCTTTCAAAACTGAATAGTTAAATTTGTGAATGTTTGCTGAGTCTTTTATGAATTATGGAGCAGGTAGAGTGAGCCACAATTATTTTGTAAACCACAAATAACAGTAATTATGGTACCTTTAACAATATTCCTTTTTTTCATAGGAGAATATAGTTTCTGACAGGCTAAATGGATATTTCTCTCCAGCTGTCAGGTTGCTCCTGCTCGTCCAAATAAAGGTTTGATCAGGTCCGCTGGAGATGTGATGGGCTTTATTGAACACATCACCTGGAACTGTAGGCACTCATATAATCTGCTGCATGACATGCTCCAGTTCTCACTGTTTGCTTTAACATCCAATCAGTGCTGCTAGAAGGGTTCTTACATTTTGTTTGAACCACAATGAAGAGCTGCATCAGATTCTGCTAATGAGCTTGTGTCTCCCGTGTTACTGATTACAGAAGGACAGCGCTAATTTGTGTATAGCCTCCTTCTCAGCTCTCCTAAAATCCAATCAATTCCAGGGAGTTTGGAAATTATCGCTTGTTTATCTAGAAGCTGGCTAAAAATCATATACTTGAGTAGTGCTTAATTAATGCATGACTCATCGTGATTTTGTGCATGAAATAAATCAGGGTGTATTATGAATTCCTGCTGCTCACCACTAACAAATGATCAGGTCACTTTGACTTTAAGTGATAAGCGCAAGATAAGTTCAGACTTATAATAACACAACAATAGACCATCAAGTTTATTCGCATTTCATACTTCATACATTAACTGTATTTATATTTATTATGTAAACGTTTGCATCGGACGAGCAGTATGGTTAAAAACATAACTTGTTTATTTGTTTCTATGAAAACACAACTCACATTTCAATTGATGATCTATTATTAAGTATGAGGGGCCGTTCAAGACATTATTCATTCTGGCTCTCTCACACACAGATATTCTCACTCTTACATACATATATTTTATCTCTTGTTTACATATCTTTTCACTCTCACATACATAAATTGATGTCTGTCGAGAATGCATGTATGTGAGAGCTAAAGATGAAACGGAAGGCAGCTCATTTCTCGTGTTGTTGTGATTGGCTTAACGTCGTTCACAGCTCGGTGGAAAGTGAGATGAGACAACTTTTCAGACTTCCAAGCTCCTGAGTTGCTTCAGCAGGGCAGGCAGCAAACGCCACCCAAGGACAACCCGATATCATTCAATACAGGAGATCATATCTTCTAACACGCATATTTGTTTGATTCTGTCATCTGATGACTGCGTGAACTGATAACAAGCAGGACATTTTTCATTTTGTTTTAAATGAAAATGGTTTGTCAGCCGGATAATACTTTATTTACCCCAAGCCTTCTCTTTCAGTGGACATTGCTCCTATATTTTCTTTTTTTATGCATGGCATGTTGGATTATTTATTTATTTATTATCTAGACTATATTTCTTTTTAGTTGCTCTTGACAGTTACGGCCCATGCTTATGCGATTTTGAAATCACAAGACTGTCATTAAAAAGTTATGACAGTTGTGGTGTCATTATTACCTGTTAACGAATTATTAGTTATCAGGTTGTTCCTATTTTATTCCTCACTCGTTCCTTAGTAACTAATTTTTAATTATGATGTTCTCTCTTTAGTTCTTTCATCTGCTGCATGTGAACTGAAGTCACCATAAGCTTGTTTTTTTACTTACTTTTCAGGATGGACTTGGTGTGCTGGCCAAAATTCAAGCTCGCTCAGAGAGTTTCCGCCCTCTTCTATGTTGGTCTCCTACAACCCTCAAAGCTGACCTGGTGGACATCCTCTTCAAAATCCACCTAACTCCAGTTGGCATACCGAAGCCACTGTCTATGTCACTATACCATTCATATTTGGGTTATGCACTCCTGCATTGTTGATTATGCCCCGTTGCCACACATGAAGAGGAGTTTGTCCCCTTTGTGTCAGAAGACCAAGGTTATTCCACTGGTTCTGAAATTCAGTGGCAGCCTTTTGAATTCTTGGAAAATATATGTAATGAAGACGAAATAAATGTAGCTCACTTAGTGAATTTAATACACCATGATCCTCCATAAAGCTGAACAGTGAAATGACACTAAGAGATACAATATATGCATGTAAGAGTGAGAATATATGTGTGTGAGAGGGCCAGAATGAATAATGTCTTGAACGGCCCCTCATAATTAAGTGTGAACTAATCACATAAAGTCATAGTGAGCAACAGAAATGCACAATACATTCTGCATTAATTAATGCATCAAATGATTAAATAATTGCCTGAAGCTCAAAGAGATAAAACTATCAAATATTAGCAAAGATTCCATTCAAAGTCAATTGGTGTAATAAAATGTTTTTCTTTTTTTCCTGCCACTTTAATCGCCTCACGACCCCTCCGATTTATTTTGTAATACTTTGGGAACCACTGCTCCCTAAAGGATGCTGTACCTCCTATGCAGACATTTCAAAATAAAAGTATTTCACAAGACATTATGAAAACAAAAATTAGGGAATCTAGTCAAAAAATAAGTGAAGCATCTCAAAAATAATACCATTAAGATTAACGTGTTCATTAAAATGAACGCACATCATCTGTGTCATTTACTAATGAATTTATACCCTGTTTTGATCATTATATCTAGTCATTCATTAATGAATTAATAAGAAGTGCAACGTGTATGAATGGCCTTAATAAGAAGTCACTTTATTATTATTATTATTATATGGAGTGGTACTGACAGGCTCTTTCATTGCACTGTTAACCACAGTGGATCTTTTCTGCAGTGAGATACTCAGCACTGAGGATTTGCTGAGGGAGCACCTCACTCTTTAAAAGGCAGAGAAAATAAGAGATGGTTCAAATAGGCTTCCTTTCTTTCCACTGACAGCCATTTATGCTGCAGTGTGAAGCTATTGATAGTTTGGCTATTAGAGCCACACAGTGCAGGTAGAAGAAGTACAGGCTGTTGTTTCATGACAGTCCAAACAGGTTTGCGTTCTTCTTCTGACAGTGATAGTAAGTGTATAAGAAATACACTGCTAGGTTTTAAAGTGACTGACGTAATGCCAAGAATGGCAATATGCTGTGATCCGGTGTCAGTGCAGTGTGAAAGATCTGTGCTGTTGTTCATATAGATAGTTTACTGTGTAATTATTCGTACTGACCTGGTGTACCAGTACAGTATATACTGATGACTAGATGTAGGTACAAGGGGACAACTGTAATCATAATCAGGCATTGGAACAATTTCACAATAAATGCTTCATGACTCTCTGTGTGCTGATGCTCTGTTTTGTTGTTTTCCACCCTTTCCCATCAGACAAACTGCAGATTGCATCCAACTGATACCTCTTGAATCAACCAAGCACATAGTAGAAAGTACAGTACAGTAGAAACATGGCAGAGTCCATGGAAGAATTTCAAAACATAATCATTTTTATTTTCAGGTGATTGTGCATGAAAGTGTAGTTATGCATATTATGTTCCATTTCTGTCATGTTCTGTAAATAGAGCCTCTTCACCTTTAATGGACTGTATTCAGACATTTGGTATAGAAAAATGTTTGTTGTGGTTTTGGCATTAAGTCTGCTCAGTCTTGGATGCAAGTCAAAATTTAATTTAGTGTTAGAAGAGACGGGCTGTGTTTGAAAGTTATGAAATGACTCATGGCTTGTCATTTCTTAATTTTTATATTGTGCGATGACTCTCAAAAAAAAAAGTTTTGACTGCCGTGTTCTTTACTCTTTGTGACAGTTACACTGTGGCAAGACATAAAATCGATCATCTTCTACAACTGCCTCGGCCGTGAAACAAACACTCCTGGTTTTCGGTGTTTCAGCTCAGCTGTATATACTGAGAAACCTCATCAGAACTAAACTCTGTGATGATGAACAGAAGCTACGTAACAAAAGTGTCAGTCCATATGAACCTGAACCACCCTGAAAGTACAGTGTGGTACAATGTACTGCACGTAGGCCTACTTTATAACAAACACAGTAAAATATAGGCTATGGGTCTGCAGTATGTTCCTGACAGTACTCTTTACCTCTAAGGTAAAAACAGAATATACATGTAGTGTTTTAGGAACTAGGTAGCTATCCTTATTGTGACCCCATAAAATGTAGAACTCACTGTGCCACCTTCCCCCAGACCCCTAGCTTTGTTAGTCATTAATGGTAATATTGTACCTTGTAATTAAATCACTATATATATTGATATATGAATGTATAGCAAAAGCAAATGTTTCTTCATTAAGTCTTGAATGTTTTGCAGGTAGCTATTAAAAAGATTTAATTAATGTTTTTTATTAATGATGTGATGTATGAATTTTAGAATGAATAGATAAACATACATATAATTTTAAAGCTATTCATTAATTCTGCAGGAACTTATGAAGATAAACATTCTTGTGTCAGTCAACAGTCACCACTGAATTAAATCTAGCAGTGGAAAGCACGGTGAGAGCACTAATGATGCACAAATCTGCCGACCGGCAGACCGGGCCTACAGAATACCAAGACTGCCATCCCATGGTCAAAGAGTGAACACGTCTCTCCTCTGAGACGCACCATGTAGACAGCAGGATATGGCACAGTCTCTAAAATAGGAGTTATTCTCTGTCCATTGCATTTATCTTACAGGTCGAGCACAATTCCACCGAGTCTGTTTCTCTTTCTGTATAATGAAGGACTGTGATGGTGCTTTATCACTTGAACATCCTCATCCCCAACATTAGCTCAGATATAATGAGGGTTACTCAGAGGACGGGGGCCCTCTCTACAGAATGATAAAAGACCCGAGAGTGTGCCAGTGACACTGCATCGGTCATTAGCCTGGCTCACTTTGCCCTTTCATATATTTCTAAATAACTGCCTTCCTGTGGGTTTAACGGACCACCTAATCTGCCTACTTAGAGGTACAGGGGAAAGAGTGGAAATCCAGAGAGGTGAGTGTCACGCAGGTAAATGTGCTTATCAGAGCTGTGACATGTTTAGCTTCTTCTCATGGAAATGCTGCCACGGGCTTTAAAACCCTGTAGGTTTCACCAATGATATAAACTAGGGAGGGATTAGTGTGTTTATATGAGGCATGTAGTAAATGTGGAACAGTGGCTGCCATTAATGTTACAGGTTTAAATCCCCACAGCATTTCTCTCAACACTCCCTTCTTTTTAAAAAGCGAACACCGACTTTAAGAATTCTCTCGGTGTTGGCTTGTCTGATCAATACTTGTAAATAAACAATTCTCTCTCCAAAAGACCAGAGAAGCAACAGTCTTATCTCAGATGGTGTTAAGATGCACAGCCTGGAGCTGCTTGCAGCATCAATAAATGGGCAATTGATTGGAAGACATGAGGGATATTTGAGTGTTGACACCAAAAGGGAATTAATGCTACAACAGTGCTGGAGAAGATGAACCGTCCATTCCTAGATTATTCTGCCAAATAGAAATATCACAACAAATCATCCATACCCTGCAGTAATACTACAGGATATTTTAAAATAAAGCAAAATAACTATTTAATTAGCTTTTCTTCAGTTAAATTTGAGTCATCTTGGCAAAAAAACAACTAGCTTCTCATATTTGGCTCTAAAGTCACATTAAAAGTTATCAGTATTTCTCTTTTTACATACTAGCAAGGGAAGAAACTCCCTGCCATCCCTCACAAGAAAAAAAACATTTTCAAAGTGATGTATGATGAGTCTCTTCCTGGTGATGTAGTCAACTCGATTTCATGTTGTGAAATGAGTTTCACTGACCTAGCAACCCACAGAGCCCACAACTAGTTCATCCTGAGGGTGACGTTATACTCATCCTGCTATGTAAGATAAGCCTGCAAGGTTCATAAAGTAAAATAAAAAACAGTGCTAGTATATCAGTGTCAAATTCAAGAAAAACAGGCTGTTGGCACTCTTTTCTAGATGGCAAAGGAACAATCAACACAAACTAACTGAGTAACTGCTGCGTTATTTGACTAAACTGGGGCACAGAATGCCCCAAAGGTAACAGGAAATGACAACCGTGACATCTCACTTCTGTGGCTAGTGCCAAACTAACCGTTTCCATGTAAAGGAGTGAGCGTTACATTTCCCTCCACTAGCCAGTAGAGGGCAATATGCAACACTAAGTCAGAATATTACCAATTCACTTTCAAAACTGTTTCAATTAGTTTAAATGTAAATCATCTCTTGTCATTACTAACAAAAATAATAATGTCCAGTATATTTACAAAGGAGAAAAAAAGCATTTATTCAGCAACACCCGCTGCAGAGAGATAAAAGCATACTCACAGCTGTAGGAAGTAAAAGGGGGAACAAAAAGGAGGACATGTTACAAGGAATGGTTTAGGCAGTGGTAGAAACATCTTGTTCACTGTAGCACTTGATTAAACAACAGTTAAGAAGTTGGTGCCCTTGTCAAAGCTTCACTCACACAGACACAGAAAGGTAGTAGGATTTCCTGCTAAATGCACACTCAGTTAATTGACATACATACTATACATCCACAAACATAGTTTGATTTTGTTTTTTTTTTGTGTGTGTGTGATTTTGTTGGCACAAACTGTTTAAAAATCTCCAGCGTGACTCCATTCAACATGAAGTCCAGTTCTTAGGTATCTGAAATGTAGTGCATGTTATTCAAAAGTCCGAGGAATAAAAAGAACATCAGAGATTTTGAGAGTTAATAAGACATTACTGATTATAATGCCATTATGTATAAGAAGCGTGATAGCCCCCTGGATTGTCAACACCTGTCTCATAGTACAAACTTCAAGCTGCACTGTGAGAAGGTGAGAAGGGCCAAATTACATGAACATGGCAGAGCACTGTCTAGAATAACAGGTCAGCTCTCTCATTTATCAGCAACAAAAAAAAACTAGTAACCACATTACAACCTTTTTTTTCTCTTCACAGCCTTAAAATATCTAACAGATGTTAAAATATCTACATGAAGCTCTGTGAGCTTTCTGTAACCATAAATTTGTTTTTACAGTCACCAAAGATATTATTTTGCAGCAGCTGAAAAAACGCAAAGCTTCTCATGACTTGTGGTAAGACCTCATAAAAATGAAAGAAAAAAGAAAAAAAAAACTGTTTGGCAACAGGTCTGATTCTTCTGTCTGTGGTCAGAAAATCACATATCACTGGATGATCCGAAAAAACAGCAGCCTCAAGAGCTCGAAAGATGTGAAACTTCTAGTTTCAACAGCCATTCAAAACACGCTCTGAAGTCTGAGAGCTCAGTCTAGACCGATGAATGAATGAGGCCAACATCATCAACAGACAAGACATTACGTGTCATCATAAATGATTACAGATATGACAGACAGCAGTATTAGAGTTCCTTGTAAATTGATGAACATATATTCAAGGGGTCTATACAAACATAGACTGAGCAGGTTACGATTAAAGAGCAGGTAAAGAAATTAAGAGCACTGTTTAGACAAAGACAATTCTGGTGTAAAACATACTGAACCAAAGTCAAAAGGCAGTATGATCGCTGAGTTAAACAGTGGAGAATATCTTGAGCAGCAGAGTTAGTGTCAGTGGCAGTTTGGTCATTGGGCACTGTAGTCAAGTCACAGTCACAACATCTTTCATCGAGACGGCAACTTCAGATTTCATGAATTAAAAATGGCGAAAAAGAAAAAAGTAGTTGAAATTGTTCTAAACACTAAACTATGACCAGCTATTTAAAAAAGATCAAATTTAATTTGAATGGCAATGGCAAGGGCGCTCTGCTTTGTTCCCCAACTGAACAGTTGTATTTTGGGTTGTTAAGGTCCATGAAGTTCAAAGTAAACAGCATCTTTCTTTGAAACTCTTCTTGTTCTTCTTGTTCTTTCCTTTGCCGTTTTTGTCTTTGTTTTCTGACATTTTCTTGCCTCGTACGTCACGCATCAGGTCAAAGAATACCTTGAGAGAGAAAAAAAAAAAACTGGATGTAGTAAATCAACTTTTTTTCTACTAAGTATTATGTATTATGTAATTATTACGTGTCAGTGTACCTTGTCAACATTGGCTCTGGTTTTGGCTGATGTCTCCACATATTGTACCCCCCACTCCTCTGCTTTCCCTCGGGCCTCGTCCACAGATACCTGCCTACGCTCCTCCAGGTCCGACTTGTTTCCGACCAGTAGGAGAGGAATCTTGTCCTCTTCCGCCTTCACCCGCAAGATCTGCTCCCTGCCGACACAGTATAGATATGATAGATGGTTTATGTTTGGCATTTTCCTTCTGTAAATAAATGACTAAAAGTTCTTTAATTCTACAGACGTCCTGATAAACTGAACATTTTTAAGTCTGCATAGGTGTCACTGAAGGAATCTTTGTTTATTGTGACCTATTATTTTCAGGTCCGTTGTCACCACTCAATGTGTCAGATGACTGAGCATATATACGAGTTCTAGTTCAACAACATTTTGCACGTATACAGTCCAAGAAGAGAGGCTGCCTGAACCCGATTCCTAACCTTCCTGTCACAAAACATCCACGATGACACTTCATAGAAAAAAAATAAATACCTGAATTCCACAGTGGCGCTGAAGGACTCATGCTCTGTGATGGAGAAAACCAGCAGGAAACCTTCCCCACTGCGAAAATAGTTGTCCCTGATGGCAGCGTAGTCCTCCTGACCGGCTGTGTCCAGAATGTCGATCTGGACCTCCTCTCCATCCAGAACCACCTTCTTCCTGTAGCTGTCTGCCTTGGTGGGCTCGTAGTCCTCCACAAACTAGGGGTAAAAAAGACACGTGTCTTTTTTCCTTTTTCTTTTTTTTTTTGAAGTGTAAAATATGCCACAGGTTGTATTTACATGCGTAAAGCATGGGCAGCTGTGTGCAGACGTCTGGTTAAAATGGAAGCGTGTCTGTGCCATCTGATGGACATCAGACAGATGACTGAAAAATTAATTTGCTGCATGGTAGCAGAGCCAAACCGTGACCGTCTCTGCCCCCAGTTGAGTGAGGCTGTCAAAGTAAACAACATCTGTGGACTAGAGACAAGATCCTTTTTATATGAATACCTAAATCATGCAACTTTCTACAACCACGTTCTTCTTATTACGATGCAATAATTAGCAGCTTGAGGTTTTTGAAACCATTTAGAAATGAACCCGTCTTGTAATTACTTCACATTAAAAGCTTTCCATTGTTGAACCCCTGTAAGGACGTCTTTCAATTTCAGGCTTTTAGAGCACAACCGAGGACATTGGATAAATAATAAAAAAGATTGTTTGAAAAAGAAGTGACCTTCTCCATCTTCTCAATCTGGTCACCTTAAAGTAACAGCAGTCTTACATTGTTGTAAAAAGTGTGTGTGTGTGTGTGTGTGTGTGTGTTGATTCACCTCATCATACATGAACTGCAGGGTGAGGGCTGACTTCCCCACTCCTCCACTGCCCACCATTATCACCTTGTGCAGTGCCAGAGAGCTCTGGTTTTTACTTTTACTGGTAGCCATCACTGGATTCTTCTTTGTGTCTCTTTCACACACTCACTCATACACACACTCACTCACACACACACACACACTCACACACACTTCTCTGCACCAGACACTCTCTGACACAACCTGTGAATGATAAAAGAGGAAACATATCAGTACCTACAGTAAATAACCTCAATAGAGAGAGAAGAGAAGAGTGTGTCGACAAGAGCGGGGACAGATGGTAGTTGTTGCTGAACAGCTTTCACTATGACAGTAACTTTCTGTGCCAAGGTGCTAGGCTTTGCTCCAACAAATCTTGAATCCTAACCCCCCGCCCTTCCCATTAAAGTGCCAAATTGCCCACTCATGAATCCTAGAACTTTATAAAGTTCGCCATCAAAAGGTCATCGCAGCTGATCAGTAGTAATGAAGCTATCATTCTCCACTGCAAGACGGCATTTAGGAACGCATTAAAACAGGGCGTCATGTGCTAACCTCGTTATAAAGCAGGGAGACGTCACTGGCCATCTATCTGCACTGTATGGGCCCTGCCCTCAGAGGGTGAAAGCTCAGAGTCAATTGCTTTGGCCTGACTTCCATATCTTTTATCTCTGTCAGACAACTCCAGCTGGAGTGCAAATGTCTGCCTGTCATGTCTTTACTTTACTGGCCTTTGAATGGACAGGAAATCATTTTAGTGTCAGATATGTGCAGATTCATAAGAAGCAAGCCATCAATCTACCATTAGTAGCCATCTATTGGAAAGATATTTCAACCAAGAGGCATTTGGGTTATTATCTCTTTGCCCAGAATGGGCAGATAATCTAATAGATTATTCTGATGTATTATTTATTAATTTTAGCCATACAAACAACATTTAATTGTGATAATTTGCAAATGAGCAAACTTACTTTTTTCACCTGTTGCATAGAAAGTGTGTTTTCTGTATTGAAACTCTACACTGCCTGCAGACCATCACTGTGCAGGAAGTAGACTTAGAAGATAAGAAATTAAGAATATTTATAGCTGTAGGTTTAACTGCTGACATGCCATAAACGGTTATTGCATATTGGCAAAACTTTCAACACGGAGAGACCCTAGTTTTACTGTAATGATCAGCCATTAATGGCCTTTTTTTCCCCCCTTTCTAAATCCTCCAGAGACAGAGCCTGGCATGTTGCCTGTTATTGTAATGGTCGATTTGTTGTACGTGAGTGACAGAAAATGAGACAAAAGCGCTTCTTAGTCCACTGAGAGATCAACCAAACAGCCTGCAGTATCCTGTGTTCTCCTGACGCAGCAGAAGTCCAGGCCCATCACTTCCTGCATACTCGCCCGCTAACACATTTCTTCTTCCTTCAGTCTGATTAATACTAATGACACTGAGCTTTCATCAGTTAACCCTTTGGCACAACAGACGCACAGCCATTTACTTACCTCACTACCAACTATACAAAGTCTGACGATAATGTCAACAGATGTCAGGATGTATAAATACAAACTGTCATCTTGAGCTGAGACGCTGTGGAGCAAGAGTTGCGACAGCCGCTTTGACACGGTAAGTCTGTCTGTCAGATGACGCAGCTCTGTTGCTCTGGCATCACACAAGCCAACCGCTTCTTTTCTCCTATGATTTTATCTCCATCTGTAGAGAGAAAGACACCTTCCCTCCTCTTGGGATGTAACACTAATGGGGGCACTGAGCTGATTCATAGCATAGCAAAATGTGCTCCTCCCCACCGGTTAATATTATACTCAAGCTCATACACTGAGACAGAGCGAGCACAGAGTTAACCGGACAAGGCTGAGGGGAGAAAACATTTCCGCTGATGGCAGAATTTCAAATCTGGTGATTTTTATGACTTTAAAAGAAGATTTTTTTATTACAAAATGTAGAGGAAATGTCACAACCCCACAGAAGACCAT
Organism: Larimichthys crocea; assembly: GCF_000972845.2. Taxonomy (NCBI): domain Eukaryota; kingdom Metazoa; phylum Chordata; class Actinopteri; family Sciaenidae; genus Larimichthys; species Larimichthys crocea. The sequence goes on from NC_040028.1 coordinate 7,471,363, forward strand.
GAAACCAACTAAAGGGCCCTGGGAGATGTAGTTATAGTTTTTCACAAGCACTGCGGACTCCTGATGTGAAAGTAGATATCAATAATTTCTACATCAGTGTGCGTGTGAACATTTGCTGCAGCATTTTTCTGTCCAAAATCAGAGGGGAACATGTGGTTTGCATGAAACGAACATACTCCTATGCATACTCTGTATGACGGCTGTGGACGCTGAGGAAGTGGCATCATGGTTGCTCTCTAACAGACCGGGAAGTGGAGTCTGACCTGTGCCCTTCCTGTCTTTGTTATCAGTAACCAGGCGAGTGAAAGGGCTCCAAGGAAGGATATCCACACAAAGACACACCTTCTGAAAGAGCCTATGCCAAACTCAGCACTTACACATAGGGGTCACTTTTTAAATTATTCACTCGTAACCCACTTTTCTGCACACGTACACACAGAAATCCCAGAGCTATAAATAAAGCAATCATAGTTAATAAACTAAAGGCAAGGACATATAGTACTGTATATGCTTAGCACAAAAAAAAGTGCTTAGCGCAACTTTTCCAAAGGAAGTTCACACATTCGAGGGAGGGGCTCCGCCATATTTTCGCCAGCTGCAGTTCACCATAGGTTGCATGCAGGATTGTAATGGAGGGCATTTGGCAAAAGCGGAATTAATATTTAGGTCTGACCCAGATATAAAAGCTGGAGTCTGCTCGGTCTGCACGGTCCTTTTAGGGGATGTAGGGTTGTGGGAGAAGGGAGGGGTGTAGTCTCACAGACCACTGTGGTTGCTAAGCTCTTGAAATATAGATGACACCAGTGCAGTGTGGGCTACAGAAATTCATTAAGATTCCCTTTGGAGAATAGGCCAGCGGTCCCTCTCTGCTCATCTCAACACTTTGGCATGGATGCGATTTGCCAGGAGTAACCCAGATACTAATAAAAGATCACAGCAGACAGACAAATAACCCCATCTTGATAAAAATAAGACGATGTTCATTACAAATGATTAGATCACTTAATTGGCTGGTTCTAATGACATTTAACTTGTAACCGGTGCTTGAATGCATCCATTTTTCTATTATTAGCTCCTAACATTCAAGAAATGTGTCATTTGTCATTGATTGAACCCTCTTTCAACACCAAGCATGTAGTGATGAAATGTATCATCCTGTGCTGAGAAGCCTGCATTCCACCTTCAAGTCAAGGCATGTCGAATTAGATAAATCCTATTAACATAGCCCGAAACAACTTTCCCCCTCGACCTTACAATTGGACCGAAACACTCTGAGCACAGCAGAATAAGTGAACGTCTGTGTGGTATCTGAGCCAGAGTTGAACCTAATGAGACTCTCCGTGCATTCCACAGGTCATAGGGGTGAAGGAGGGGGTTTCCTTCTACCATCTAATGGAGAAAGCAGGAGCTTTTCTGGCCCAATTATAACCTACCCTAATTCCAGGAGGAGTGTTTCTCTCATCATCTTTACTGCTCAACTGAGTCGATCAAAACAATCCCGCCGAGGAGGCCTGGAGCGAGCGTGGTTAAACTGAAATGCTGCTGCGTCACACTAATGCCACATCCAACAGATGTTACAGGATGTGATGAAGGGAAGAAAAATTATGATGAAATTCCACTCCAAAAAAAAAAGAAGATATCAATCCGACTTGAAAAACCTGTTCTCTCCGCCTCTCAATTCTCACCACCTCTTGTTATATCTAAACAGATTCTGCCTCGATAGTTCTGCTGCCAGCAGCACACGACTCCCTCACTAATTTGCACCAGCTGCAAATCAAAACTTATGCTGTGGCTCATCCAATTTTTTTACCACTCCTAGACTGAAAATGTTTTTCATTAACATTCCAGCAAACGTTATGGGTGAACATAGCCCTTTACTTCAGCTACCTACCTATCTAACTAGTCATAATTACAGCTAACCGTGGAGAAAACAATATAATCTAGATGAGTCACCTAAGTCAGGGACAGTGTGCAAGAATGGATCTTCCGCAACTCACAACTGCTCCTGCTGCTATGGTTTGTTTATCACAGTGCGAGCAGTTATAATAGTCACTTCCAGCAGAGATTGGTAAATGATTCAGTCTACTTAAAAAAAAAAATAAGAAGAAGAAGGTAGCAGCAAGGAAGACATTTTCAAAAAGCAGCCCACGATGCATACTAACAACCCTTGGCCAGGGGAGAGCACAGAGGAGCCTTTGACGAAACCCTGCAGCCGGGATCTAAATCCTCTCGGAGGTGCAATCCTTCCTACTTCAGCAACACTAAGAGCACTGCTTTTTTTTTTTCCAAACACATCCCTATTCTAAACCTTTTTTTTTCCTTTCTCTCTTATTCATATGGAGAGTATCATCAAGGTGCAAATGTAGTGCAGCCTTCACTGATCCCGGAACAACGACTCCGGCAAAGCGTAACATCACATCATGTTGCGAGAGCTTTTTTTGGGGGGTCTAGTGCACGACACAGAACAGATATCTTTTCTAGCCTCCCTGCAGCTGACCCTGATGATCTCAGCCAAACACTCATGTCTTTCCAATTACTTAAGCATTCCACTGGAGTGATTCAGGGTGGATAGAAAGAGGAGTTCAAATCTCAGCGTGCATTCACTAACACATGTATTTGTTCCAGTCGGTTAACTCCAAACTCCTACTTGTGTCCAACGTGCTATATATTTTCAACAGGATACATAATGCTATATACCACCCACACTTTGCTAGGGCCATGCAGTGCTATCATAGTTTACAATTTGGGGAGTTGTAAACTATGACAGCTCCACAGTAAAATCTACCTAACCCCCCCCAACTATTCCCTATTCCCACAACAATACATTTATAGGCTGTGACACCCCTCTCACTGCATGCTGGTTTAATTATGGCCTTGTCTGAAGGGTACAGAGCACACTCAGAGTGCAGATGAGTGTCAATGGGTAGATTAGCTGTGGAACAGAGCAGGGGGGGAGAAGTGGCTGAGTGAAGTGGTGTGATTGAATCTCTCCAGTCTGCACACGTCCCAAAAAAATATACTATAAAACGCATGGCAATCTGAAGTCATGTTAGCGTGCATGAACGATAGACAACAGGCAGCCTACAGCGTGAAACCTTTTGCAGCACCTGGCCACTGAAAGACAGCAGAGGGTTAAGGGGAACTAGTGCATTAAAAAAAAAAAATTAATTATTACAAAAATATTTGCATAACTTGTTCCTCTTTGTTGTAGGAAAACAGGTTTGCCCATCGCAAACTCAAATTCACATCTACTGTGTGTATGGCTGTGTTTCAAATTGGCTGCCTTGGGGAGATAAATCACTACCCGTACAGTAATGCATTTCTCATGCAAGTGGAAAAAGCTTAATTGTCTACTTTACATACCAGCAAAAAAGGAAAAAAATAAATCACATTTTTCTGTGCATCTCTCTAACAAAGTGTGTATCAGACCATATATTTTCTGTCGGGATCTGCAAATATCTGCTGGACGAGTTAATGGCAGTTATTCTGCAAAGTTCCTCAAGCATCGCTGAGGTAGTATGAGGTAGTAACACCCACATTAAATATATAAACCTCACTCCCTCCCTGCTGACAGAAAGCAGACAATTGATGGCAGCTAGGTATGCACTTATCTAAATCACTAGCTCCTGCACACAATCATTCACTTTCCAAGCCCAATAAAAAAAAATTAAAAAGAAGATTTTTCCTCCACTTCCACTGCCAACGTCCCGGGTCATTCAAAGACCTCGTGAGAAAATGAAAAAGTGATGAGAGCAGCAGATGGAGGTCACTGATATGAGCCAGCCAAGTTGGGTCTAAAATAAGTAATAAATGACGTCTGCATCATAAGAGTGTTACAGGAAAGAATCAGAGAGCTTCTCGTTCAGTAGTGAAGAAGACCTTGGTGGACGTGTAGCGACAAACATCCAGACAATCTTGTCAGAGAACAGGGAGGAATGCTGCGCTGTGGGTCAACAATGCAGAGAACTGTATCTCTGCTAGAACTGATCTCAGTCCAGCTGTGTTGTTGCTTGCATTAAGCAGCCGTAATGCTGGTCAATGCTAATCAAGATTTTTAGTCTGAAACAGCACTTTCTAAAATAAGTAACTGTGTGGTATTGTGGTCAAAATACTTGGACGACGATGATGATGAAATATCAACCCTTAATAGTTGCACAACTAAACCATCTGTATCAAATTTTTAAAAGCTGGAGGGTAACATCCAGTGACTACAAGACTGAAAAACAATTCCTGAGGTGGTTTCCTGAACTCACACCGACTGTGCTGCAATCAGCATTGTGCTCATGAGTTGTTGTTGACTGCATGTCATTCCAATGATATTCAGTGAGACAGGCACGAAACTCTAGGTTCAACCCGTCAACAGACTGAACCAAGACCAACAGCTATTTCCTGTGCTCTAGACGTTTTGGCGCAACACAATTTAAAAGACTCTGAGAAGTCAATCAAGCTGACATTAACCTCCAAGGCTTTTGAACGGCTCTAAAATCGTGTGTGTTTTTGTACGTTCTGCAGAACAAACTCACTGAGCACTGTAGTCATGCATAACACCTACTAATGGTTGGTGATCAGCAGCCAATGTTTTTAAAGACGTGACCGCCATGTATATGCAGCAATAGCGTAAGATAAGATAAGATCCCACACTGGGGGCAATTAACGATAGTCTCATTGGCTACTAAGAGCAAAGTGTGACATTCGCGGTTAACTTCAAACCACAAGACACATTTATGATGAATTCAAACATGTTTGATAATGAACAGACCTTCGGGAAGCCCCAAGTGAATCAGCGGTTTCAATAGTGAATCATTACAAACTTTACAGGACACTAGAATAATACAGAAGTAAACCAGACACATGACTCTACTTCTCTACACATTTGATTTTCCGTGGACAAACATTTACAGTTGTACTTTGTGGTGAAATAAACCATTACCAAGAATGCCAGGGGAGGCCAGATTGGCCCCGTGACTCTCCTATTTGCTGAGTGTATGTCGACAGCTGATTTAATGACAGAGGACTTTCTTTCAACCCTCAGAGCTAATGTCTCTGCTGTGCAATCTGTCAAAAACAGACCGGCTTAGGTTATTAGGGGGTTAATGTATACCCCTCAGATAAAAACCAACAAGCGCTAAGTGATCAATTATTCTTTCACGGCACGTATCGAATAAATAACTGGACAAATCTGGAGTGGAGCACATCCCTAATGCATTTCCAAACCACATAACCCTGTGTTTATCCAGTAAAAGCAGACTATGAAGAAAAGAAAAACAGCCAGTTTAAGTTTTTTTTTTTTAGGCAGCTTAAACTAGGCCTTATTCACCCTCGAGACACATGAATCTGGATGATGAATTATATTTGTCACTTTCCCCTGATACCAAAAAGAAGAGTGTTATTAATGAGATGGACTGTGTGTGTTGTTTTGGCAACACTACCCTGAATCCCCCCCTTCTGCCTAAACCTGTATGCAAACAAAAACAGGCTGATAAGGGTTGAAAACGTTACACCCATCAGCAAACCTGAGCATCAGTAAACACCAGTCAGTCACCAGTCGGCACCAAATACAGCCATCAACGCACACAGTGTATTCATTTCTTGTACTTTTAAAAAAGAGGTGTAAACAGCCCACAAACCAGAGAAAGTGAATTCATGCTCAGTAGTTTGGACACAGATGGAATAATGTGTTATTGGACCCCACATGTTTGACTACTAACACATGGTGGGGTGGAAAAATACTTTTTTTGTTCCACTGTTTTTTTTTGTTTTTTGCTGACAGTTAAGATTACACCAACATTAGCTGGCAGAAAGAAACCCAGAGCCGGGTTGGGTGTGTCAAAGTCCTCAGGGGGAAAAACTTTCAGCACAAACCAGTCTGAGTAATTGAAGACGGGAATATGAATATCAACTGATAATGTTATTAAATAGCTGATACAGTAAATAACTCTGTCAGGGTAACTTATATATAACTCCTGAGGGATATACTTTGATATTACGATTTATTTATTTTTTTATTTTTTTTGGCTTAACAACGCACCACAATAAACAAATAAAACATTTGTAGTTAACATTCATTAAGAAAAAAAAGGAAGTGCATTGGCGCAGCAGCTGTTTTTGTCCACATTAGTGACGCTATTGCAATGTTAGCGTTGTGTTACAACCATTTAAAAAACACACACACGACGCAGACCACACACAAACACAAAAAGCAGCTATTTAACTTAAAACGTGGAGTTTGTGTGCAGCGGGTTTCTGTGAGGCGGTCACCGTGTCTGGGTTCATCGGTCACTCGCCCTTCCTCGAAGCAGGTGTGGTTACTTTGTTACTTTCTAGCGGTTCTCGCTGACAAACACACAGTTATTCCGCCTATATGAAGACATACGAGGAGCCTTACCCGAAGCAGGATTTGTATTTGTGCCCTCGCTCGGTGTTATCTTGATGACTGCATTAATAGAGGATTTCCAGGCATTGGTTCTCCAAATGCAAAGAAGCTCCTGCAACAAAAGCCCCACCTTCCGGATGTGAAAACCACAGAGGACAGGAAGCAGCGTCATCGTTCAGTAGGTCATCGTATGTTTAATGCTGTTTTTAATGGAAGATGATTATTATTTTAAGTCTCCTAAGTTAATTACTTATAAAATAAAATAAAATAAAATATATTAATAATATATTA